>NC_080682.1:66013161-66316191 GCF_030445035.2 Dasypus novemcinctus | reverse complement strand
TTTTTATATTTTTTTCTCATAGGACCAGAAGAAATCTTTTAATCTAGTTTCAATAATAATGAACACAAAGAAGGACAGATGCGTGGGCACACTGTCTCAGGCCTCTGTCCTTCCAAGTTCACACTTACTTCACTGGTCATTGTGTGTCTATAACAGTAGGGAAAGAAAGTACCCAAAGCAGACCATTTCCCTCCTGAGGCCTGGCCCGGGCTCCAGAAAGCAGCAGGGTGGGAGGAGAGAGGAGAGCGGACCATTACCTTGTCAACTGGATGCACTAAATTCATTAACACTGGTGCTTCTCAATTGAAATTAGTCAGCACTGGTGTTTCTAAGTTAAGCCCACTACCCAGCCATCGGTTTCATTTTCATTTAGCACAACCTTTGTTCTTCTGGTAGATTTCAGACTAGTTGAAATTTAATAATAAAAAAAGCTCCCAGGTTATGAGGGGATTACTTGGCATAGGACATTCCCTCAGCAACTATTGAGTACCCAACATGTGGAAGGCAATGATTTGGCCTTGACCTCTAATGCTGAGCCAGACATGTTAGGTCTCTATTAATGGATACTACATTTTAGTAGGGGGAGAAATAAACAACAAAAAGTAATTAAATACATAAGAAAATTTTAAAAACTAATAAATGCTACAAAAAAAAATAGAACAGCTTAAAGGTATAGGGAATATTAAGTGGGAGGAGATAACTTTACAGGGTCAGGGACGGCCTCTCTTAGGAGATGATATTTAAGCAGAGAATGGAATAATGGCAAAGTGTGAGTCATTGAAAAACTGGAGAAGAATAACAGGTACAAGTAGCAAGAACAATGAATAATGAGCTTAGTGTGTTCCAGGGACATCAAGACTGTTGCATGGCTGGCACTCAATAATCAAGAGGGAGAGTGGTAAGACAAGCTCAGAACAGTAGGTGAAGGTCATCAGCGTCAGGCTTTGTAGACCTTAATAGGCAGTTTGCAATAGGAAGTGAGTTTTAAGTAAAGCTGTGTGATCTGATTTAACTTTTAAAATTATTACTATGACTGCTGCACAGGAAATAAATGGTAAAGTAAAAGCAGAAAGAACAATTAAAAGATTTTTGCATTGGTCTAGATGAAATATGCTGCTGTTTGGATATAGGAGAGCAGTGGAGATGCTGAGAGCTGGACAGAATCAAGTAACATTCTGGAGGAACAGCTAACAGGATTTTATTATTAGATTAGCTATGGAGACTGTTCATTTCTCTCTTGCTGCATTAAAAAAAAAAAAAAAAAAAAAAAAAACTGCCCTAATAGTGAAACCAAGAGTATTTTCTGAGTCACTCATTTTCTTTTCCTATAAAAAATGTTTTTGGACAATTGAGTAGTTCTTCTTGAAAGTAGAAAATTGGAGGTCCAAAGACCACCACTTTATGTTCCTTTCTGTCCAAATCAGTATGGTTTCTCTCAAAACCATTTGTATCAAATTATAATTTAAATGATAATCTACTCCATGAGATAAAAGGTACTTCTACAAATTTCTTTCAGGCCATCCCTTTTCAATCTTGGATTCTCTGAAAGGCTACTGTTAGGAAAATTCCCTCAAGAGTCCTGTAAGCCCTACTACTAAATAAAGAGGTTCTTTGAGGCATGTCCTTATGATTCTCAATTTTATCTAATTGAAAGGATCTGAGAAGCACTGTTGTAGATCTTGTAAAGGTCTTAACAAAAGATTTTACATTTGCACCCTTAATTTCATCCCTACCCTGAAACCACCATTTAAAAAAGAAAACAGGAATCAATTTTACTGATACATATTAATAAAGTATAAATCCATCCAAAGTGTAAAATCAGTGGTATTTGGTGTAATCACATATTTGTGAATTCATCACTTCATTCTTAGAGAACTTTCATTATTCCAATAATAATAAGCACAAAACAAAGCTCATCACCTGTCATTCTTCTATGCTGTACGTAGCTACTATGCTTTTTCCTTCTTCTAGTATATTTTTATTTATATTTTGTAAAAACAGTCTTATATACGCAGTATCACCTATATCCATATTTTACATGAGGTTTTACTATCTTATACAGTCCATGTTACAGTTTTTAGCTTTCCTTCTAAGATATACATGACCTTATACTTTCCCTGTCAACCACTGTCATATCCATATAATAGCTCTGCTAGTTACTATGATATGCTTTCACCATTTCTATTCATTTTCAAAGATTTATAAACAATCATTTTATCAATCCTGCACAGATTAAGCCTCAGTTTTCCATTCTCTACCCTCCTTCTATTTTCTGGTGACCTATATTCTAATTAATTCCATGAATTTACACTGTATATTTAGTTCATAATAACACAGTCACACAGTATTTGTCCTTTTGTGTTTGGCTTGCTTCACTCAGCATATCCCCCAGGTTCATCCATATTGTCATATACTTCACTACTTCATGTCTTTCTAGTGCTGCATAATATTCCATTATGTGTGTTTACCGCAATTGGTTTATCCATTCATCATTTGACGGACACTTAAGTTGTTTCCAACTTTTGGCACTTGTGAATAATGCTGCTATTAACATCAGTGTGCAGATATCTGAGACCACATTTGGATTTGATCTTTGCTCAGAGGCCATTTCTTAGTTTAAGAATAATTTGCTGGCTTGAAAGATGGGATGAGGAATACTTCTATTATCAAATCCAGCAAGTATATCATATTTTTATACATTCTGCTCAAAAACTTCACAGGCCTTTTGTTGCTCATTTTTTCTCTATCTGTACTTTAATATTCTCATCTAAAAGAAACACTCTTAATTGTCTACCAGGAACATCCTTGGCCAGAGCCACCAGGACATTAGGTTGATTTTCTATTTTGACATTACCACAGGCAACACCTTGACGCCTTTGAGACACTGCCAACTACATGGTCCCAAAATCAATGTCATGTGTTTTGGGATTTTATTATGGCAGCCCCCTCGTCTAGGTACCAATTTTTGCTTCAGTTATCTATTACAAGGTAAGCCACTCCCATACTCATTAGCTTGAAATAGCTGTTTATTTTCTTTATGATTTTGGGGGTCATAGATCCAGCATTCCAGGAAAGGCTTAACAGGGCAGTTTAGCTCTGATCCATGTGGTCCCAGCTGGCATGGCTGGTGCTGGCATGTCAGCTTCCAAGATGCCTTTTCCACTGATATATATAGCTCCTTGATACTTCTTGACTCTCAAAATCAATCCAGCTCTCTCTCCCCCTTTTTCCCTTCCTCTCTCGTTCTCTTCCTCCCTTCCTCCCTCTCCCACCCTCTACAAAGTACCTCAACCTTTAGGGGTCTCTACATATTTGGGGAATCTTACACCATGGTAGTCCCATGGATAGCACACTTCGTAAGTGGTAGCTGCCTTCCATGAGTGAGTGTTCCAAGAAAGGAAGTGAAAATTGCCTTTAACTGTCTCTCTGAATACAGAGACTGATAGATTGTTACATCTGCACTTTTACTATCAAATCAGTTATAAAGATCACCAAGATGCACAAAAGAGGATACAGACCTACAGCTCTTGGTAGGAAGTAGGTCAAAGAATTTGTGGCCATTTTTATATTGCCAAGGACATGAACCAATGAATACACCAAACATCTCATAGATTTCTTGTGAGCTATTTAAGGGATGGTTAAGGTATTAATAGAGATTAGAAGGTAATTTAGGTATGAGCTCTTCTCACAGAAGAGAACATATCATTATTGCAAAGAAATAAGTTCTACACATTTTAAGTTTTTGATGTAGCATAAGTTGAGGACATATGCCCAAGAATGACAAAGCCTATCTGTTAATCAGGTAGTACCCAGTGACTTCTCATATTGTAAGAACCCTTTAAGTTCATCTCCCTCTTTGAGGACTTTACTCCACTAATCCATCTTTTTTCTTACATCATCAATCGCCCCCTTTTTACTGGATAATACCAACCAGGATACAAATATTCTAATATGCAGAATTATATTTCATTATTTCTTCGACCCTATATCATCCCTCTGTTTTATCATCTATTGTCTCTTTACTCCATTCTAATCAGGCCACCAACCATTGCACTACAATTGATTTATTTCCATTGTCTGCAAATAAGCTCCATATTACCACATCCAAGGCTTAATTTTCAGCTTTTATCTTAAGCAACATACCACAATATTTGATATAATATATCAATCTTTGCTTCTTGAAAGACCTTCTTTACTTGGCTTCCAGGACATCACAGCCTGTTCTTTCTTACTAACTGCTCTTTTTCAGTCCTCTTTGCTGATTTCTCCTCATCATTGCAGTTTCTAACTGCTATAGTGCCAAGAGCTCTGGACTTTTCAAGGAGCTGTGTGATTTGTGATGATGCCGTTTCTCTGACAGCTAATAAAATATATACTTGCTTGTGTACTCTCAGGTTTTTTAATGTTATCAGTTATAATTCCTAAGATAGTAAATATTAATAGAGATATTCCATATTAACAAAAAGCATTTGGAGTTTTTAATATTTTTTAAGGATATAAAGATTCCCATAGAATAAACTTTCGAGAACTGTTGTCCCAGCATTTCACTCATTCCCATAGCTTTAAATATTATCTCTGTGATGCTGAACTCCCCCTAAATCTGAAATTTGTATATCCAATTATCTACTCAGCATCTCCACTTTGACTTTTAAAATACCTTTATTAAGATATAATTAACATCCATCAATTTAAATGTTAATTTAGGTACAGTTCAGTGGACTTTAGTATATTTACAGAGTTGTACTACCATGACTACAAGTAACTTTAGATTTTCGTCGCCTTGAAAATATTCCCATACCCATTAGCAGTCATTCTCCATTTTCCTCCAGCTACACCCCTGCACCAATCATGGGAAACCACTGATTTACTTTTAGACTCTACTGATTTCTGTATTCTGCATATTTTATATTAATGGAATCATACAATATGTGGTCTTTTGTGACTGGTATCTTTCGGGTAGCATAAAGCTTTCAAAGTTTATCCATGTTGTAATATGCATCATTCTTTTTTATTGCCAGACAATATTCCACTGTATGGATATGTCATATTTATTCATCGATTTAGTTGATAAGCATTTGAGTTGTTTCCACTTTTTGAGCTTTATGAATAATTCTCCTATGAACATTTATGTACAAATTTTTGTATGGGTGTATGCTTTCATTTCTTTTGGTTATATACTGTTCTGCTAAGGAAAAGGTAGAAACTTTAAATGCTATGCAGAGGCAGTTTTATTAAATGTTTTACTAAGAAAAGGCAAAAACTCTAAATACTATGCAGAGGCAGTGTTATTCAATCAAATGAGTTTTAGGTTATATCAAATGATTATAACAATTGAGCAGTCACAGAAGAGTAATCAAAGACATAGGAAAGAATGAAAGTATATAAAACCACTCACCAGATCAGGGGGAAGCATGACATCTGATCTCGCACGTGGCTGGGGAGTACCTTTGGCAGCCAATCAGAGTCCTGATTGGAAAAAACGGTCCCAGGCAGAGCTTCCCCTTCTGGGTGAGGCTTCCTTTTAAGAGGGACCATCCCGTTTAAGAGGTTCTGGCCTCAGAATTCCAATGAATCTTGCAACTCATGAGGAATGACCTCATCAAAAGTAACCAAATCCATCCAGCAGAGGGTGGCCAGCCTGCCACTGGAGAGACGCAGCTTCTCCAGGGGTCTTTGTTCTATTCTATTTATGGTACACTAACATCAGCTTTAACTTGATGTTAACTTTACAGGGGATACAAACAGGTCATGTAAATATCGCGTTTGGCGACTTACTCCTTCTAAACATTGGTTTTTTGGGTAATGGATGATGGGGTTGCCTGCATAGCCGCGTTATAGCATTCCAAAGTTAATCATTCACAATTCTAGACTAAAACAGCAGACTATTGATTAGAAAGCTCATGAATTCACAATTCTTAATAATAATTTTCTTACAGTACATCATAAACCCAGGAATGTAATTGCTTAGTCTTATGGTAACTCTATGGTCAATATTTGGAGAACTGCCTAACTTTTTTCAAAGTGCACCATTTTATCATCCCTATTAGCAATGCATGAGGGATACAATTTCTTCACATCTTAACCTACATTTATTATCTACTTTTTAAAAATTTAAGGGAAGTAGGCGTGGCTGAACTGATAGAGCGTCTGCCTCCCATATGGAGGGTCCAGGTTTCGATACCCAGGGCCTCCTTACCTGTGTGGTAAACTGACCCACACACAGTGCTGCCACACACAAGGAGTGCCCTGCCATGCAGGGGTGCCCCCACATAGAAGAGTCCCACGCGCAAGGAATGCACCCCACAAGGAAAGCCGCCCATGTGAAAAAAGCACAGCCCACCCAGGAGTGGCGCTGCACACACGGAGAGCTGATGCAGCAAGATGACACAACAAAAAAGAGACACAATTTCCTGGTGCCACCTGACAATGTAAGCGGATACAGAAGAATACGCAGGGAGTGGACACAGAGAGTAGACACCAGGGGGAAGGGGAGAGAAAAAATAAAATAAATCTTAAAAAAAAAAATTTAAACATCCTAATGTGTGTAAAGCAGTATCTCATTGTGGTTTTGATTTTTATTTTCTTAACAGTAAATGATGTTGAGAATCTATATCCTGTGATTATTGATTATTTATATGTTTCAATGCAATTGATATATTAGGGAACAATGTGGGCATAATTCAAATTTCAAATTAGATTATGAGTTCAAAGCAGGAAATAATGAATGCAGAAAACTGCATCCAGCTAAACCTAGCAATGCAGAAATACACAATATACATGTTCACACACCACAGACATCTACTGGCTATTGCAATTCACAGTATGTTATGTGCCACACCTATCCATATGTGCACTCTAACTTCCCTTTAAATTTCGGGTAACCCATGTTCCACCACCTCACAATAATTGACAATTTGTAACCCTTCCCATGCTACTCTACAATCAAACTTCAAGTCTTTTTCAAAGTAATGTACCATATTTATTGTAATATTTATGTCATTTGTAACCATTTAACATGAGTAAAACTGTGCTTCTATTACTATTAGTTTTGTTTTGTTTTGTTTCTAATTTCACTCATGAATTTCTGAGTATGTTTTCCCTTTCCTTATTTTTCTCATAAGTCCTGTGGAATATAGTGATTTTTAGGAACACATATATTTTAGTTTGCTAAAGGCTGCCAAGACAATATACCAGAATTGGGTTGGCTTTTACCATGGAGATTTATTGGACTGCAAGCTTACAGTTCTAAGGCTATGAGAATGTCCAAACCAAGGCTTCAGGATCCTCCTGGTCTCGATATGTTCAGTGTCCTGGTTTCCATAGCTTCTTCTCTCAGCTTCTGGAGGCCTTTCTCTGTGCCTCTGCCCTCCACTGATTCCAGCCTCTGACCTCTGGGACCCTCTCTCTCATCATCTGGGGGTTTCTTTCTGAGCTCCTGTGTGTCTCTGTTGCCTTTTCCTCTGTATATTCATCTCATTCAGAAAGAACTCCAGCAAGAGGATTAAGGCCAACTCTGAGATACACCTGAAGTAATCTAATCAAAGGTACCTGCCTACAATAGGTTCACATGTACAGAATGGAACAGGTTCAAGAACATGATGTTCTGGGGTATTTACAGTCTCAAACTACCACAACATTTTTCTTGTTATAGAAGAACTGAATGTGCAATTGTTTCTATGGACATTTCAAGTCATTTAAATGCCCATCTCTGTTTTCAAAATTTATTACCTTTTAAAAATTCATTTATCAAACTTTTCAAAGAAGGTATCCATGCCTGACATCAAAGACTTAGGTGTGCTCACTATATAGAATCTAATTGTATTCTTAAAATGTTTGAAAATAATCATAGAAGTCAGTTATATCATATAGCTATTGATTGCACAAAACAGAGAAATAACTTGAAAGAAGGTAATCAGAGCCTCTTTTTTGCCTCATCAGTCTTTCACTGTGTAACCTCCTGGTCTCAAGAAGGCAATTGACCAAGTAATCAATGTGTTGTTAATTCATTTATGTCCTGGTGGCACCTTAAAAAAGCAGTTTAGTACATTTATTTTATTTAAATTAGTATACTAATTTTCTAGGGTTACAGAAGCCTTTCCACATATGATCTACAGAATTAGCAAAGCCTTTTCTTAGTTTCCCAAATGGCTATCTGCTAAATAGCTTCTGCCCAGTAACCACTCTGTTTTAGGAAATATGAACAATATTTATTCAAACAGTTTTCTCTGATCTTTAAAACAAGATTCATAATGAGGTAGATTGTATCAAAATGGATTTTGGTTTCTACCATTAGTTCTTTAAAAATGTAAATAAGAAAAATGAACAATTGCATATAACTCATCAGCTCATATATATGTGCATACATATATATTCAGGGCAATTTCCAGAGCATCATATTCTATTAAACGATTTAGGTTTTAAAGGAAACACATCACATCAATTTTCTACACTGTCTATTTATTTTTTTAATAAAACTTTTAAAATTAAAGTTAATAGATCACATAGAATGTTACATTAAAAGAACATAAGAGGGTCCCATATAATCCACACCCCATTCCCCCACCCCCATCATTTTTGTAAATTGTATTTTTTGAAGATATGTACATCATGAAAAAGGCTACATTATAAAAAACATAAGAGGTTCCTGTATACCCCTCATCCTCCCACCCCACTCCTCCCACATCAACAACCTCCCCCATCATTGTGGCACACTCATCGTGCTTGGCATACACATTTTGGAGCACTGCTGTACCACGTGGATAATAGTTTACTCTGTAGTTAACACTCTCCCCCCATACATTCAGTGGGTTATGGCAGGATATATAATGTCCAGCATCTGACCCTGCAATATCATTTAGGACAACTCCAAAGTCCCAAAAATGTCCCCTCATCACATCTCTTCTTCCCACTCCCTGCCCTCAGCCATGACTGTGGCCACTTTCTCCCCATCAATGATACAATTTCTTCTATTAGTAGTCACAAAAGTTTTGTAGTAGAATATCAGTAAATCCACTCTAATCCATATTTTATTCCTCCATTCTGTGGGTCCTGGGATGGTGATGTCCATTCCACCTCTATACTGAGATGGGGTATAGTGTCTATTTAGAAATACATCCCTCTTAGAACTTAGGACAAATATAGTCAAGTAAAAGGAACCCAGGCAATGATGGAAAAAGTAAAATAAAATCAGATATAGAATATCATATAATTTCATATGCAACAGTCTTTAAAAATAGATATTACTTTGAGTTTGACCTTAGAAACAAATCTATATTTTTCTCCCATTATATGGAGAAAGCAGAAGTCAGGACTATCAGCAAAGATAAAACTAAATTCTTTGCTGTTAATCTAAGACTAGAAGAGTCTCTTACCTGGGTTTGTATAATCTCGGAAAAGGCACAGTGGAATGATGGGACATGCACATATTAGCATTAATCAGTCTATGAATTCCCTCAAATTGCACGCAAAATTTCATGTGTAAGTGTGATTTTGCATTTTCCTAGGAGATCATCAGCAGTTTCCATCCTATTCTCAAAGAATGAAATGTCAGTTTTTGTTTGTAGGATGGGTGATGTAACATAAACTCACGAAAAAATTGTTTCCTTGTTCACATACATATTGATGAACCTGGTAATACACAACTTCTACCTACTTATCACCATCCATGTGATTTGGAGTTATAAATGAAATTTCTCAGTAACTTTCCCTATAAGTATTATAATATTGCAATCAACTTACTGAGGATACAGGCTCAGGATCACAGGACTGCCATTTAATCCTGATGTTCTGAAGGATCTTTAAATATCCTCACTTAGGTAAATATTGTATTTTACTCTGTTTCACTAATTCTACTGTGGGTCAAATGTTGGCATGCACAACTGGATGGGGATAGAAAGCACATACCATTGATTGGTCCACTCCATTTAATTATTTGGCCACCTCCACAAACTGGTCTTTCTTCCCCTTTTAATATTACATCACTCGCTTATTTTATCTCTCCTCTGCATCATTAAAACCACTTATCAGCCTCCACGATCTTCTTCAATCTTCTTCAATACTTTATATACCAAGTTAAACTTTCTCTTTTCTCATCCCGTACACTATCACCCTTTTCGAGTTTTCCTGTACAATCATCCATTTCTACGTTCACTTTTTCAATGATTTACTGACCACATGTGTCAAATCATGTGTCAATTTCTGGAACTTCCTTCCAAGGGATTCACAATCTAATGTGGAGGACAGGTAAAAATAAGTTATAATAAAGTACAATGAATAATATGAAAGAGGAGTTACAAGGATTTTGAAGAAGAGCAGGTAGCTTTATCTTTTGGTAGGAACTGTGCATTGAAGTCTTACCAGAGGAGTTAACACTTAATCTCAGCATTGAAGCTCCATGAAGTACTAGTTGGCAAGAACTTTATGGGCCAAAGGAACAGCCATGCAAAAGTTTTGAATTACAATGAACATTTGGGCAAATGCAAACAATTAGATATGACTAGAGCAGAGAGCTTTTATGGGGAAATTGTGAGAGGAGAAAGACTGAGCTTAACCAACATATCTAAGAAATTTTGTCCTATTCTACAGGTAATGAAATAAGCTTTAAAATCTGTTAAAAGGATGAATTACATGACTGGATTTTATATTTTAATGAGAATAAATGCAGAGGAAAATTCGTGGTCACATATTAGTTTCCTAGGGCTGCTGTAACAAAGTACCACAAACTGGGTGGCTTAAAAGAGCAGAAATACATTGCCTCACAGTTCTAGAGGCTGGAATTCTGAAATAAAGGTGTCAGTAGGACCACGTGTCCTTTGAAGTATAGGGCTCTGGCATTGGCTTGCTGGCAATCCATGCTGTTCTTTGGTTTTTGGCATAACTTAATCTCTGCCTCCATTACATGGGCATCTTCTCTCTCTGTTTGTGCCTGGATTTCCTCTCCTCATAAGGACATCAGTCATATTGGATTCAGATTTCATCCTAATCCAGTTTGGCTTCATTTTAACTAATAATGTCTTCAAAGACCCTATTTCCAAAGAAATCTCATTCATGTGCCTAGGTGTTAGAACTTGAATATTTCGTTTTGGTAGATACAATTCAATTCATAACTGTCACTCATGTTCATTACCTTCCTAACATCCTAGGTGGAAAGGAAGGTAATAGCCTTAGTTAATTAAAGGGAAAGAAGTAAAGGAGGTATTTGGATACTAGGCACATATTAGAGATATGAAGGATAAAGAAGAAGGATGTTGGAGATTTGGACCCGAAGGGTATCGGGAATGAAAGAAAGAGAAAAGGGGGAAGGAACGTGCAAGAGAGCTGGGATCAGGGGGTCTGCAAGTAATAACTCCTCAGACAACTTTATTGTTCACAAGGGGCTCTCTATATACCCCAGTGTATGTGAAAAGAAGCAGGTATACATAACCTACGGGCCAATAAGCATAAACAAAGCATATGTGACATCAAGCAGCAACACATATTAACTATCAGCATTACCCATAGTCTAAGGAATTTAAAAAAATTTTATCTCAGGGTACAAAGTCTAAGTGTTCTATTCACTACAAACAGTATGTGCTCATCTTTTCTTTCAGCCTTTAACAGCTTCATCCCATTTGCTGGGAACTTTTAATTACCACATTCCTTAGGTTGCAAGCGTAGCCATGGAGACAGCACTAGACAGCATGTCTCTCCTTCAGAGGCCACTGTGCCTCAGTTTCCAACAGGAGTCACTGATTTATGGAAGGCTGTTTTGACTGTGGTCTGGAAATAAGATTAGATTTAGAAAAGTCAGAGAAGCCTGTTTAAGTGCCTAATCAATGACTGTAATTTTGTGTATAATATGGTAATACATCAAAAGACTAGGAAATTATGATTCAAGCTTGGAGTTGATGGTCCTGATGCCCTTGGGTCTCTAAGGAATAGTTGTTAGAAACTCCGAGACTCAGAGACAAAGAATTAAATGAAATTATTAAATTTATTTGAGATGTGATTCCAGGGAATATGAGCAGGAAAGTGGTAAAGTGAGGCTGGGAACAGAGGAAAGCTAATGAAGTATATTATTAATATCAAGCAAGTCACCCTTTGGGTCTCAGAGCTTAGTCCTGTTGGGGATCTAGGAATGACACCGCACATATACCTCAGATTTATCCCATCCAAAACTCAAGGGAAATGAGATATTTGTCCACTAACTCCTATTTAACCACTGGTAAAGGGATTTTCCCAAGGATTCTAATTACCTAGAACTCTCATAGTATGCCATTCACATGAACAGAGTAGACTTAAATGGTGAGAGAAAACCTTGGGGCAGAGACACAGATGCTGGCAGTTGGCAGTCAGACTGACATGTACTAAAATGTCAAGGGCAGGCCACTCCTCAGGAGTCTTTAGAGTGTATATGTTTTAGCAACAAAAAGATTTGAACATTATAGCAATATTTGCAGGCACATCAAATACTCAAGTGACACTATTTGTTTCTAAAATATGAATAAAGCACATTTTCATGCTAACACACTAAGCATCCACTCTTTTGCTGGCATGTGGGCATGGTTCTAGTCACTGAAAATAGAATGAGGAAAGTAATATGCTGTGAAACAGCATAGAATCCACAGATAAAATTATACATGGCTAAGGATCAGTATTTCTACCATGTACTTTTTTCAAGATTTATAACTTTGTGGGTACGCTTTGTGTGTGTTTGTGTATAACCGATATATACTTAAAATATTCGAGTTACTGGTAAAGTAACTGCATATGATGGCTTTTACCTTTATTGGAAATATTTTCTCCCTCCTTCTCTTAACTGATAAACCTGACTAAAACTTGTGATTTTCCTCAGATACTCATCTAGGCTCGTCTGCTTATAATTCAAGCTTGGCATCAATGGCGCTGGTAATTGGTAATGCCTTCACTTTTGATACACAGATTAAATGGCTTTATTTCACCTTCATTCCCAATGTATGATGGCCTTTGCTATGAATCAAACATTTTGAAAGGACTCTCAAAACAAGCTTATGGTTTCAATGGTTAACCCAGTGTTTTCCACTTGTATCTGTGAAACAACACACTGAAAAAAAAATTGAATATAATAAAATAATTTATGCTTGGTCTGCTTGAATAATAAACTCTAGTTATAACACAATTCAAATTTTGGAAGAAATAACCTATGAAAGGCAAACTGGATGAGACAGTCAAGAAAAAATGCTGAGAAAAAATTTAACCACCACAGTACCACTTACAGAAAGATGTTCATTTGGCACATCAATACTGATACCTATGCTTGAATAATAAGTATTTAGATAGTGAAAAATTGGTTACAGATTATAAAAAAATATCATCTGATTGTTATCCCATCCATAGTGTACATTTGGCACACATTTTCCATACTGCCCGCTTATCAACACATCTTTGGCATAGATGCAAGAATATTTCATCATTATTGCTAACCACAGTCCATAGGTCACTCCAGTTGTATTTTTCCCATGCTTCTCCATATTCCCACCACCCTACAAAAGTGATGTACCTTTCTTCTAGCTAACAAGGGACACTCTTGCATCTGTACCATCAACCACAAATCTCATCCACCTCTTGGTTTACTGTGCTATTCCATTCCTGGATTATTCTCTGGCATTCTGTCATTTGCCATTAACAACCCTAGACTATCATTCCCATTTATAAACTGGTTGTTACTCACTATATGTTACCATCCACTGTATACATTCCTACACTTTTACAGTAAAGCTAATTAAAACTTCTACACACATTAAATACTAGTAGTCCCTCTCAATCTTCCTCTTACCTCTTTTAAGAATCCACCACCTCCCACCAGGTCTTGAAAATATTTTCCTACATTTTCTTCTAGAAACTTTATGATTTTTGCTTTTATATTTAGTTTTTTTAATCCATTTCGAGTTCATTTTAGGATAAGGTGTGAGATAGGGGTCTTCTTTCCTTCTTTCAGCTACAGATATCCAGTTCTCTCAGCACCATTTGTTGAATGGCCTGTTCTGCCTGAGCTGTGTGGGTTTGACAGTCTAGTCAAAAATCACTTGACCATACATGTGAGGGTCTGTTTCTGAACTATCAGTTTGGGTCCATTGGTCTATGTGTCTGTTTTTATGCCAGTACCATGCTATTTTTACCACTGTAGCTAGGTAATATGATTTAAAGTCTGGAGATGAGAGTCCGCCAACTTTGCTTTTCCTTTTTAAGATGTTTCTGGCTATTCAGGACCCCTACCCTTCCAAATAAAGTTGGTAATTGTGTTTTCAATTATTTTTAAAAAGCTGGTGGAATTTTTACTGGGATTCCATTGAATCTGTATATCAATTTGAGTAGAATTGACATCTTAATGATATTTAGTCTTCTAATCTGTGAGCATGGAGTGTTCTTCCAATTATTTAGGCCTTTTTTAAAATTTCTTTTAATATTGAGTTGTAGTTTTCTGAATACAAGTGCTTTACATTGTTGGTTAAGTTTATTCCTATTTGAGTTTAATCCATCATATTTTATTTTCACCATTCTTTTGACACTTTTACTTTTATTGATATAATCTTCATTTCTAGACTCTCTTCCAGTCTTCTCTCCTGTCTTTTCTTTTCAGTTGTAGCACACCCTTTAGTATTTCCTGAAAATCCAGTCTCTTTGTTAGACATTCTCTCTGTTTCTGTTTATCTGTTAACATTCTAAACTCACCCTCATTTTTGAAAGACAATCTTGCTGGATATAAGATTCTTGGCTATGCTAGTTTTGTAGTTTTAGAGTCAGATCATGATAATACATGTCAGCTTTGTAGTTCCATCTGCATTCAAGGTGTTATCATCCTTCTGGCATGGGTTGATACTTTTTGTGGCCACAGGAATGTCCAGCTGCAGGGAAAAGGGGGAGAGGGAAGTGGAAAAGGGAGGCAGAGTGGGAGCTCTGGGCCTAACATACTGAAATGTGTTTTTGACATATAGAGTAGTTTTCCTAATGTATAGTTATGAATATGCCAAACAAGGTGTGGAAGTTTGAGATTATTTATAAAGCCCCCCCCAAAAAAGATTATGTCTATAAATTGGTCTGTTCTTCTGGGTGTGATCCCCTTTGATTTTATTAGATTCACCTGAAGTGTCTTTGATTAAATTACCTATTAAGATTAGGGTTTTGATTTGACCACTTCAATAGGGTATAACTCAGTGTTGAGTCCCCTCCCCCAACCTTGGTGGGCTGACACAAATGGACACTCACTCAGAAGACACAGGAAGAGAGAGAGCTCTATAGACAAAGCAGAGGAGAGGATTTTGATTCTGGAGCCCCAGGGAGAGATGACTGAAAGAAACAAACCATATGCCAGCATGTAGCTGAGAAAAAGGAAGTTGAACCCTCACAGAGATTGGCAACCATCTTGTTTCAAAATGTGGCGACAGAGTTTGGTAAGGGAGTAACCTTGAGATGAACTATTTAGGGCCTTGTAACTGTAAGCTTTTACCCCAAAGAAATACCATTTATACAAGTCCACAGGGTTCTGGTACTTTGCATCAGCATCCCTTTGGCTGAAGAATACACAAGACTCATGATTATCTTCAGAATTAAGTCCAATTATTTTATTAATATCTTGTCATTCAAGGCCCTACCCAGTGTGGTCTCAATTTCCCTTTCTAAATTTGTCACTTATGATTTTTTTATGAAATAAAAAGAATGTGAACTTTATCATTAACTCTGATTTCAACTTCTCACCAGACTCCATGTTTCCCCATCATCTGTCAATTATTTTTTCTAAATTCTAAAATTATTCTATTGAATTCTTGTAAAGATTAAATAACATGAGGTTTCTCACATGAAATATACAGCAAGATGCCTAACACTAATGAAGAAACTCAAGAAATATTTCCCTTCTCTTTCCTTTGTATTAATATAAGCCTTACATACCTGCTAAACTGAATTATATGCTTGCTTCTGTGCCTTTCTGCCTCCCTGAATTTGCTGATGTAATTCTTTCAACTTTGAGTACATCCACATCTATTTTCACAGTTAAGGACTTCCTATAAAAAAACACGGTCATATCAAGTTGTTCGGTTGTCTGTTGGGGTGTGTGTGACTTTAGTTAAAAACAAGACTCTGCAAGCTTTCTAATTCCTTCTTCCTGTCAAATCTCTACTACCAAATGTTGTTCCACTGGTCTAGCTAAGCATAAGAAGAAGGCAGCAAAGAGCTTTAATGGTCATCTGGTTTTGGTTCAGTAAAATGTTTGGTATAACATTACTGACTGGAAAACATGTATATAACATTTTTTAGAGAAAAATAGGAAAAAAAAAACATAGTAGTTTAATTCCCAATGTGTACCTTTGAATTTTCTTTAAGTAAAAATAAAAATTTATACTGATTTCCCAAAAAAGAGCACCTCTTCATAAGGAATTTTCTTACCTTGTCCCTTCAAAAACAAAACAAATTAAAAAAAGGAAAAAAGAAAAACTCTTAGAGTCTTTTCTTATCTTCCCTCACAGTGCTTTATCTGTAACTCTCTTGCAGTCATTTATTATTTTTTCCTTCCATTATAAGGATGTGTATATATAGAAAGACCACCTATAGTTCTTTAACAGCATGGGTATGCATGCCCTGTCCTTTATCCTTCTCTATCAATCACTTCCTATGTGTCTGTGAAGTCAGTTCTTAATGAACTCACTAAGTCTCAGTTTTCTCTTCTATAAAACAGTGATAATAATGGCACCAGCCTCTGAGGTGTGGTGTGAGTATAGTGACTAAAACCAATTATCTAAATTATGACAATAATGATGATGATGAGCTTTTTGAGGGTAAGTCCAGTTCTGTGCAACGTGGGAACCTCCACAGAAGGTGGCATTTAATCAAATCTAAATAAATTGGCAATGACTAATGTGGAAGTGACAAAACACAGCAAAAGGAAACAGGTGATATGATGCTGTGTCCTGCTTCCATAATCTCCACTGTGTTCTCACTGAAACTTGCAACACCATGGGCTATCCCCATTGTTCTGTGAGTGCTATGACACATCATCTTTTCCCAAGATATTCGCAGTTCTTACACAATCCTGTAGCTGAAGGAAGAATTACTAGAGTGGCATTATGCCACAAATGTATGTTGACTTGAGAACTTAAGATCTATCCTACTAAAATGTAACATGCTAGATCATGTTAAAAATTTCTTCTTTAAATCACATAGCACACATATTTATTTATATTTTTGTTCTTGATAATCTCTAGCTCTTCCTTGACTCATACGTGGGAGACATAAACACATGCTAAAGGTAGAAAGATCTTAAAATATGATATAAAGGAAATCCCTGCCATGTCTTAACAAAAAGAGGAAAATGTGTACTTTCCATCAGTTTGCAATGTAGTGATAAAGTGAGAAGAGGAAAGAAATTGACAAGACAAGATACTATCACAGTAGGATTCAGCTCTCTGTGTCTCTAGCAGAAATCTAAAAAGGGAGGTGGTAGAAAGAGCTAGAAAGGTATGGAGAGTCTGAGATCATGTGTGCTATCAGGAAACACCCTCAAGCATTGACTGAGAATTCTAGGAACCTCTAGAAAAAATCCAGGCTTTGATTTTGTGTCTACATATACGTTGTTTTAATTTCCTAAACTGCTTAAGCAAATACCATTAAATGGTTTGTCTTAAACAATGGGAATTAATTCGCTTATAGCTTTGAGACCAGGAAAATGTCCAAATCCAGGCCTCATCAAGGTGATTCTTGGTCCCCAAAGACTGTGACATTCTGCGGCTGGCTGCCAGCAATCCTTGGTTCCTCTGTCACATAGTAAGTCACTTGGTGACATCTCCTGGTCTCTACATTCTCTTCTGAGTTCCATTTCAGTTTCTTGCTTCCTGTGGCTTTCTCTTTGTCTCAGTTTCATTCTCTTATTCTCTTTGTACTTATTGTCAAATAACAGGATTAAGACCCATTCTGTTTGAGGTATGTTGCACTTTCACTGAAGTAGCCTCACCAAAAAGTTTTATTTACAATCAGTTCACACCCACAGGAATGGATTAGATTTAAGAACATGTTTTTCTGGGGTACATACAGTTTCAAACCTACACACTTGTGCTATAGGTTTGAAAGAGAGATGTACAGATAGGTGAACCTGAGGAAGTGTTCCAAGCATCCTATGGTCTGTAACTGGTAAGCAATATGTGTGGAAATTTCAGTGTGCCCTCTTCAAGTGAAATGGAGGTTCTGGGAGAGATGCTAAACCAAAGATGCCCGAAATCAACTGAGGTCATAGTGTGCCTAATTTTAAAACATGAGCATAAATCTGCTCCCCTCTATTTTATTATTTATTGCTAGGGAAATAATACCTTAGGGCAGAATGGTTTAAAAATCCAGGTATCTGTATATATTGTCCTTATTTTAGATCAAATCAGTTTTTCTCAAACCTAAGTTTGTGTAAGAATTTACTATGTAGATTTATAAACATAAACTATACATATATAAATATCTTTAATTACTTAGATATATGTATATATAATTAAAGAGATTTTCTTTTTTTTTAATTTATTTAATTTTTTTATTGACTTTGTAATAATATTACATTAAAAATATATATGTGAGGTCCCATTCAACCCCACCACCCCCACCCCACCTCTCCCCCCGCCCAGCAACACTCATTCCCATCATCATGACACATCCATTGGATTTGGTAAGTACATCTTTGGGCACCTCTGCACCTCATAGTCAATGGTCCACATCATGGCCCATACTCTCCTCCATTCCACCCAGTGGGCCCTGTGAGGATTTACAATGTCCGGTGATTGCCTCTGAAGCACCATCCAGGGCAGCTCCATGTCCCAAAGACGCCTCCACCTCTCATCTCTTCCTGCCTTTCCCCATACCCATCAGCCACCATGTCCACTTTTCCCAATCCAATGCCACCTCTTCTATGTGGACATTGGATTGGTTGTGTCCATTGCACCTCTATGTCAAGAGGAGGCTCAGATTCCACATGGATGCTGGATGCAATCCTCCCACTTTCAGTTGTAATCACTCTAGGCTCCATGGTGTGGTGGTTGTCCTTCTTCAACTCCATCTTAGCTGAGTGTGGTGAGTCCAATAAATCAGATTGTAGGTGCTGGAGTCTGTTGAGGCTCAGGACCTGGCTATCACATTGTCAGTCCAGAGATTCAAATCCCCTAAATATATCTTAAACCCCAACATTAACTGCACCTCCAGCACATTAGCATGAAAGTATTAAAGAGATTTTCAAGGTCAATTTAGCCCTTCTGTGATTTGTTATTCTATTTTATGATGCTTAGAGGAAATGGATCATTCTAGCATTCTACTGATACATTTATAGGTAAAGCAGTACTTTGAAACCATTGGGATTCCTAGCACTTTTGAAAATCTGTGGAAATTTATGGATCGATTTCCCCAGAAACAAATGGATACATACTTGCAGCATTTGAGATTATTTATGAACCACCAAAGAGTGAAGGATTATATATATATAAACTGGTCTGTTCCTCTGGGTGTGATACATTTTGTACTAAGTTCAAAGGTTTTAAATTTACCTAATTAAATTAACTTAGGGCCTTTGATTCTACCACATCAGTGAGGCATTACTCGGGTTAAGTCCCTGTCACCCTTGGTGGGCTGACATAAATGGACACGCACTCAGGAAGACATGGAAGAGGAGATAACATGGTCATTTTGGTCCTGTCATGTGACAGAAAGGAGGTGGCTCAAATGGCTAAAGCCCCGGGAGAAGAAATGAGCCACTCCCCTGATAGTTTGCGGCTGAAGAGAACAGAGCAGCTGAGCAGCTGAAAAGACCTGGGAATAAATGGGCCCTATGCCAGACTGATATAAGAAGCCCTGAGAGATGAGCCCTATGCCAGCCTACAGCTGACCTGGTAGAAGCTTGGTCCATGGAGCATTAAGAGGAAGAAGGCCTGAGAGATCAGGCAGATATCACCCACCATCTTGCTTCAACATGTGGCAACTGATTTGGTGAGAAAGCAACCTTGAGTTGCACTCTTTAGGGCCTTGTAACTGGAAGCTCTTACCCCAAATAAATACCCTTTATAAAAGCCAACAGATTTCTGGCACTTTGCATCAACACCCCTTTGGCTAACCAATGCAGAATTTGGTACCAGGAGTGGGGTGATGTTTTTGCAAGTACTGAAAATGCTGGAACACTTTTATAAATGGGTAAGGGGTATTTTTTGAAGGAATTATGAGATGCTTGATAGAGAAGGCCTAGATTGCTTTGAAGAGAATGTTGGTAGGAATATGGATGGTAAAAAGACTTTTGATAAGTCCTTAGGAGGAAATGATGAAATTATTGGAAACTGGATGAAAGGCAATCCATGTTTTAAAGCAGAGAATTTAGCAAGAATGACTCCTGATGTTATATGTAAGGCAGAATTTGAAAATTTTGAGATTGGACAATTAACCAAGGAGATTTCCAAACTAAATATGAAAAATACAGCCTGGCTTTTCCTTGCAGCTTATAGCAAAATGTTAGAGAAAAGAGAAAAGCTGAGAATTGAATTGTTGGACACTCTATTAGTCAGCCAAAGGGGTGCTGATACAAAATACCAGAAATTGGTTGGTTTTTATAAAAGGTATTTATTTGGGATAGGAGCTTGCAAATACCAGGCCATAAAGCATAAGTTAATTCCCTCACCAAAGTCTATTTGGAGCAAGATGGCTGCTGACGTCTATAAAGGTTCAGGCTTCCTGGGTTCCTATGTTCCTGGGGCTTGCTTTTCTCTGGGTTCAAAGTTCCTTTCTTCCTAGGGCTGGTTTCTTTTTTCTCTGTGTGCTGACTTCCCGGGGCTCCAGCTAAGTCTTCAGCATCAAATTCTAAAACATCAAAACTCCAACATTGAAAGCCCCCAACTCTGTTTTTTGCTATGCCTTTTATCTGCAAGTCCCCACCCACAAAGGGATGGGGACTCAATGCCCTAATCATAACTCAATCATGTCCAGGTACATATCAGATTATAAGCATAATCCAATATTTCTTTTTGGATTTCATCAATTATATCAAACTGCTACAGACACAAAGAAACAAGAAATTGTTTACAGAAATTCCAAGTCTCTGGAAATCAAACCTCCAGACAATAGTACTGCATTTGAGGAATTAACTAAACTTGGAACTTGTAAGGTTGGGCCTGGCTGGCAGAGGTTAGGTAAGAATGTTACTACCACCTCCGTACACTAAGAGGGTTGAGACTGTACCCTAAAGACTGGGAAAAGAGTGGCTATCACCCCAATGTCCTTAGAGGGTAAGGTCTGGAGCTCAGTCACCACTCAGATGCTTGATGAGGGTGGAACCAAGAAAATGGCCATTGGGCAAGTCTATGGGAAGGGGTGGCCCACATCAGGCCCCAAAGAGAAGAAACTATCGTCTTAAGAATGACTCTTAGACTTTGAAATCTAATGAATCATACCCTGCAGGGTCTCAGAACTGCTGGGGCTCAGTGACACATTTCCTTCCCAAATTCTCTTTGTAGTAATGCAAATGATTATCCTATGTCTGTCCCTTTATAACCTGTTTTACAATTTTCACAGGTCTACAACCAGACAGGAATTTGCCCCAAGTCAAATTGTATTTCTACAAAACTGTATTTCTACTGATTGTGGTATGATTTTGTACTGAGCATTGTTACTGATCTTAAGGTGTTAGGTTTTTTTTTTAGTGTTGTAATATCTTTCCTAGGATTTAGAGGGTGGAGTGTAGCAATTTGAGATATTTAGGAACCCCAAAAAAGAGATGGATTATGTTTCTAAACTGGTCTGTTCCTCTGAGTGTGATAGCCTTTGATTGTATTAAATTCAAATATTTTAAGTTTACTTAATCAATTTAGGACCTTTGATTCAACCATGTCAGTAAAGTGTGACTCAGGTTAAGTCCCAGACCCCTTTGTAGACTGATATAAATGAACACTCTCTCAGGAAGACATGGAAGACGAGAGAACTTGGGCATTTCAGTCCTGCCGCACAGCTAAAGCCCTGGGATTAGAGATGAGCCATTCACCTGATAGTTTGCAGCTGAAAAGAACAGAGCAGCTGAGCAGGTTTTAAGGCCTGGAAAGAAAGAAACTA
The DNA here is from genome assembly GCF_030445035.2 of Dasypus novemcinctus. Lineage (NCBI taxonomy): Eukaryota > Metazoa > Chordata > Mammalia > Cingulata > Dasypodidae > Dasypus > Dasypus novemcinctus. The sequence continues at coordinate 66,294,129 of NC_080682.1, read as the reverse complement.
GTCCTATGCCAGACTGACATAGGAAGCCCTGAGAGAGAAGCCCTATGCCAGCCTTCAGTTGAGCTTGGTAGAAGCGAGGCCTACAGAGCCTTAAGAGAAAGAAGGCCTGAAAGACCAGGCAGAAATGGCCCACTATCTTGCTTCAACATGTGGCAACTGACTTTTGGTGAGAAAGCAGCCTTGTGTTGGACTCTTTAGCGACTTGTAACTGGAAGATTTTACCCCATATAAATACTCTTTATAAAAGCCAACAGATTTCTGGTGCTTTGCATCATTTCCCCTTTGGCTGTCTACTACAACGCTTATCTACAAAAGTCCTGACTATAATTTCAGAGGACCCAGATAATCCCTGATATCTATGGATATACCTTAAATTAAAACAAATCTTGCTTAAAATAATCTATTATGATGTTTAACACTATTTCCTTTAGAAATTTGAACTATTTTATATTTATTAATTTCTAGAATCCTTTACTGCAATATTTGTAAGGAAAAAGAATTATTTATACACAGTAAGGAAGAAGTAAATCATCTTTACAGTCCTTTTAAAAACCATCATATCTTTTTTGACTCATGTCAATAGAAAAATTTATCCCTGTTAACTCATATGCTGCTATAAGGCTGTGCGTACCAAGAGCAAATGGTTTTCTAATTATTATATTGTTGTGGAATTTAAGAGAAGTTCAATTATTTTAGTATAGAGAGGCCAGGACTCAGGAATGATTTTGAGAAGGAAAAATGGTTTATTGACGGCCGGCCGGACTCGGGAGCTTTCTGTTTGAATCCCGAGCCCGGAACAAGATTTTCAAACGTCTTTTATACAGAGAGGAAAGGCCAAATGGTCCCTTTGTTTCAGTTCTCAATAGGCTTCAATTAGCATATATCTCTTTCACATCTTAGGTAAGCTTTTAGCAAGGACTCCAGACATTTTAGATAAGCCTTGGTTTTTGCATTTCCCCTAAATACTTAAAGTTTATAGCCCTTGCTTTGTTAAACATTTCCTGGGACTGGAGCCTGCTGGTCCCTAAGAGCAGGACTGCAGCTTCTTACCGTTTCACACCCACAAGTCAAACAACTTAGTTATCTCTGAAGAGACAAAGAGCCTTCCACCCATAGCCCACATCAATATGACTTTTCAGTAGATATTCTGTTCAAGGCTAAATCTACTTTTATGTAAGTATGACAAGTCAGGTAAAGATTGTTCTATAATTTATCAGAGTGGGACATCACCAGAGTAGAATTCATTGCTGCAAATGTTATATAGTAGATTGCCTTGCTTTCCTTTAAAAATAATTGCATACTGCATTTATCAAGCATTTTAAAAATATTGTTTTCTTTGGTTCAAGTTGATTGGGAAATAAGTAGGGCAAAAACTTTTGTTCACTTACTCTAGGGCCATTCCCTCTTTCTTACTCACAAGACACACTTTTATTCATGTATAGGAAGGGGAAGTGCTGGGGGAAAAGAGAACTCTCTCCCATAATCTTGGATTTGAAGCATGACTATTTTAGGAATTCATGATCATCCCATTCTCCTTTGCAGTGATTAGTTTAGGAAGGGACATATAACCTAGTTTTGGCCAATATGGGACATGAAGGGAGGTTTGTGGGTTCTAGGAAATATTTCTCTTCTCCACAAATACAGAGAAATGTGATAGTTTTCATGTATTATGCTTAAGTTGTAGTTTGTGAATATGAATGCTTACAATTGCTTGTGATAATGAGAAATCTTTAACCATCACTGATGCTGACAGTGGAGGAAAACAGACTCATTTATAAGGTTGAGCTGTTGAATCAATTCTAAACCACCTGAAATTAATAAATTAAGAAAATTTATTAAAATTTATTAAAATCTCATTTAAGTCAAATGAATCAGATATTTTACAATATTAGACAAAAATGCTTTATATGATATCATTATCATTAAATGAGTTTCTACTTGATTTTTCTCTACTATTTCAGCTCTGATCCAAGGTAGACTAGTTTAATTACTTTTGAACATTTTAGAATTGAATTTTTAATCTTTTCTCATTTTATCTCCTAATATAAAATGACATCAATAGGGATTAATCTGTGTGGCATTTGTAATGACAAGCAACATCATTACATTACAAAGAATAGTGAAAAACTGATAAACTTTGAAAATAGGCAGACTTAGATTTATACCTCATTTGAACTATATTATATTAAGCAGCTACATTCTTTCAGTGTCAGGTTCTTCATTAGTAAAATTTGGATAATAAAGCATATCATGAACATTAGTAATGATATATGTAAATAACCTAGAATAGTATATAATACACACACACAGACCCTTAATATTTATACTTCATTTTGCCAAGCATTTTCATATCCATTTTGGCTTTCATTCTCACATCTACCAACTGAGTACAGGAGGATAGGGACTTAGAATTGTAAGAGCTGAAATAGAGTTTCCAAAGCCATACAGTTTGCAAATGGTAGTACTACTTCATAACATATGACTTTTTGACCCGCGGGCTTTTCACTTCCATAGACAATTGAAACAATTTAAAAAAAAAACCTACATTTCTGTGAAGTTCAGGGCCCAGGGCAAAAACTCACAAGATCATTCTTGGAGTGTTGGCATGCCTTAATTACTAACATGTGTACATGACAGTTTTGTCCCACTGAGGATAATAGTTTATTGTCAGAACAACTCTGTGAATTAGGTATCATTATTTTATAGAGCACGTAAAGATGTTTAACTGTGACTCAGAAGAAATATGATGTGTTTTAACTCACACAGCCAATATAATCGCATCAGCAAAACTTGAACTCATATCTTCTAACTGCAAAACATGTGGTCTTTGCTCTACTAAGCTTTCCTTTCACTCCAGAGGAAGTAGGATAATTCCCCCAAATGATCAATTTTCACAAATAGCAAAATTAACCTTGGATTCACATCAGTCTTATGGAAGAATTCTTACTCTAAAATTTGGTTGTTGATTTTTACTTTTGTAAGTATATTTAAATAATATCAATGACCCAAGGACTAAATCCTCCTTCAACCCTTAACTTTAAACAGCAACAAAATGAACACTCCATAAAAGCTGTTATGAAGATAACCATCAAAATTTCATATAAATCTCTAAAACTTACAAAAATCGTCCCACTTAATATGACTGTAAGGATATTATTCAAATACAAGAAACAAGTTTTGGTAAATCTTAAATTTTAAAAAAAGGGCATTTGTTGAATTGATCACTTGCTTAATGATTTTCAGGAACTGGCCTTTTAGGAAGTGGGATTTTATGATTTTCAGTGATTTATCCTACAGCCCAGTTGAGGTATTAAACAACTGCCTATTGCAAGGGAAGCAGAAATGGGCAACAGTGGATTGCCAGGCCATATGTACACACTGTCTCTGCTCATGCCCATAGCCAGGCTGCCATGTAGGCATTGCTACCCAATTTCACAGATGAAGAAAACAAGGCAGATGGGTGCGGTAACCTTGCCCAGGATCATACAGTTAGAAAGCAGCAGAGCTAGAACTGCAATTCAGGGTTCTTCACACCAAAAATATAGCAGACTGCCACCCTCTGAGGACATGATTGCTATGATTCCTAAGATTTCAAATATATATGATGCTGTGATCTTTTGGAAGATCTTTTTTCTAAGAATAGTCCATTGTGTTCTTTTTTAAAGGCACAAGAAATATTGAAAATATTTTAAAACAAAGTCTTGGTCCACAAAATTCAAAATGTCATAGGTACTTCAAACTCCCATATAATTCAAATGCATATAAAACACCCAAAGAGATTATATTAATCACATTTTATGTATGTATTGGTATATAATAATTTTATACTATAAATAAATATACTATAATAATTATTATATAAGATTAGTATATCTTATTATGTTAATCATAATCCTTCTCCCTTCTTTTTCACCTCACTACTGGATCATTGTCCCTTAGTATTTAAGAGAACTGGAGGGTTTTCCATAATAAGAAAAAAAAAGCACCTCTTCCCTGATATTACATCTCCTTTAACTTGGAAATCCCAAGGACAGAAGGAATGATTTACATATCATTACCGTGCCCCCCAAAACATCAAATCCTGCGCCATATTCTACGAATAAGATGTAATGTAATGAGCTAGATGCACTTTACTTTTTCAACGACTACAACTTTCAACATCCCCATTACCAAAATATTCACTATTTACAAAATCTCCACTACCAAAATACCAACATATTGAAAGTTGAAAAACAAATCAGAGCCGGAAAGAAGACCGGAAAGAAGACAATGAAATGAAGCTGAGAAACCACTGCTCTCCAGTTTTCCACAGTTCTTACTACTCTTTATCGTTTAGTTGTCATTAATTATCATGCTTTGTGCTGTAATTTTTCTTACACCCTGCGTAGTTCTTTCATTACTGCTTCTCTCCTGGCCTCAGAGGGACTGAAATTAGTAACCCTATACTTTCAGGATAATTATAACTTCCTTAGGGAATTGTGTGAGGCCTTGTATAATTTAGCTTCCCCTTCTTTCTCCATCCTAAATTCTCCCCTTAACAACTATATTAGTCAGCCAAAGGGGTGCTGATACAAAGTACCAGAAATCTGTTGGCTTTTATAAAGGGTATTCATTTGAGGTAGAAGCTTATAGTTGCAAGGCTCTAAAGAGTACAACTCAGGGTTGCTTTCTCCAAAGTCAGTTGCCATTTATTGAAGCAAGATGGTGGGCAATCTCTGCCTGGTCTCTCAGGCCTTCTTCTTAAGGCTTCATTGGCCCAGCTTCTTCTCTTCTCAGCTGTAAGCTGGCAAAGGGCTTCTCTCTCAGGACTTCCTATATCAGTCTGGCATAGAGCTCTTTTCTTTCCAGGCCTTCTCAGCTGCTCAGCTGCTCTATTTTCAGCTGCAAACTATCCGGCAAAATGCTCATCTCTCCCTGGAGCCCCAGGATCAAACATGACAGAGCTATCTCCTCTTCCGTGTGTCTTCTTAAGTGAGTGTCCACTTATATCAGCCCATCAACGGGGTGTGGATTCAACCGAGTCATGCCCTTCTGACATGGTAGAAATCAAAGCCCTAATCTTAACAGCTAATTTAATCAAAAATATCTCATGTGAATCTAATACAATCAAAGGGATTCACACCCAGGGGAACTGACTAGTCTACAAATATAATCTCTCTTTTGGGGTTCATAAATAATCTCAAACAGCCACACCCTCTACCAATCTGTTCAAATATAACTAACTACTCACAATCCCCCAAGCAAAATGGTCATTTCATGCTTCTATGCCCTTCAGACTTTGAAAAGTCTCGTACTCTGCCTGAAACACCCTTCTCTCAGCCTATATCAAGTTATACCCCATAAAAATATAGAACTCTTCATTTTTCTGAACTCATTTCTTCCTCAACCTACTTGCTACAGGGAACTGCTTATTCTATGAAATCTATCCCTTCTACAATCTCCCTTGGTGTATGTAGACAGAGTTAATCACTCTCTCTTTATACCTCCTTGGAACATTGTACTGACTTAGTTGATGCACTCATATTACATATTTCAATGAGTAATTTGTACAAATGTATTCAATTTAGAGCTAAGCTCCTTGAGGTATCTTAATTCCACCAGCACCAAGCAAAGTGTCTAGAACACAATGGGTACTTGTTATAAGTATCAAAAGTTTTTGTTTACTGCTTTGGCATCTGTCTTACTTTGTCTAAGCCACTTGCCTCAATACTGACCTTTGGCCTTGTTAATAAGCAGCTTTCCAGCCCTGGGGCATAAACTCCCCCAGAGTCCAAACCCACATCTGTAGCCACCATTCACACTACCTACCACCTCACCCAAAGTCCCCAACTCATCCCAAATGATAATAACCAACCCCACTACTGTCCGATCCTTTTCTTTTCCATGGGCATTTACTTTACACTAATCAATCTTTGATTCCAGTTGGAAATCTACTAACCTCCACCCTCAGCACAAGCCCCCAGGTTGCTTTCTTTCTGTTTGTACACTCCCCACCTGAGCCACCTGAGCTGGATGATGCTTGCCATCAGCCCTTCAGGGCACACATCTCTCTCTGGGACCTGTGAGTAACAAGTTTATCTTTTCTCAAGCTTTATGAACTTGGTTTCCTATTGTGTTGTGCCTGACCTCCACCTGACCTACTTTTAAATCCAAATAACTCATTTGACATAGAGCCCAATGATTGATTTTATTTATTTTTTATTTTTTTATTTTTTTTAAAGATTTATTTATTTATTTAATTCCCCCCCCTCCCCTGGTTGTCTGTTCTTGGTGTCTATTTGCTGCGTCTTGTTTCTTTGTCCGCTTCTGTTGTCGTCAGCAGCACGGGAAGTGTGGGCGGCGCCATTCCTGGGCAGGCTGCACTTTCTTTTCACGCTGGGCGGCTTTCCTCACGGGCGCACTCCTTGCGCGTGGGGCTCCCCTACGCGGGGGACACCCCTGCGTGGCACGGCACTCCTTGCGCGCATCAGCACTGCGCATGGCCAGCTCCACACGGGTCAAGGAGGCCCGGGGTTTGAACCGCGGACCTCCCATGTGGTAGACGGATGCCCTAACCACTGGGCCAAAGTCCGTTTCCCTGATTTTATTTTTTTAAGCTACTCATTAACCAATGAAGAGCTCACTCTATTTGTATACTTTGAATGATTACATTATTATAACTTCATTAAATTTTTAAATAATTTTTTCAATTTACCTCAAACATTGGCATAGTACATATTTACTACATACCATATATATTTTAGAATCACAAACTGTCCTTGGGAAATCCATTTGAGATTAAATGAGAGACAGAACCTTGTGTCATTATTATCTTAATCCAAACACTTAGTGAGTAATTTTAAAACCTATTTGAACAGATGTTGGAAAAGGCAAATGATTCTTTTAATGAGCCTAGCCCATTGAAAGAAAAATTCCTCTGAGTTTCTGCCTCACATCCTAAAATAAGCAGAATTTCAGGAAATAAAAGGACATAAAAGGACAAAGTAAACAATGTTTTTCAAGGATTTCTGAGAAAAACAAGGAGGAAAGTAGCTGATAATACTCTGAAATTCCTTCTATTATCCTATCATTTAATGGTGCATTTTTTTTTAACTTTACTGATTTTCATAACCTGACTTAATTGTTGGTCCCAAAAACTGATTCGAGTTTTAAATAGCTAGGAATTCATACGATCTATGCTTTTCTGGCTTTTGATGCTCATAAGAATCAGATTCAGTCATCAACTGTTTCAAGGATTACAAATTTTTTGTTGCTGCTATACATTTCACTGTTTTACTTTGTAATTTATAGAAGAAATGTTTGGACTCAAAATATTTTTACACTAATCGAGACACTAAAGATCAACTATGCAAACCCACTGTTTTACGGAAGAAGAACCTAAGCCAAAGGCAAGAAAATGCAACTTAACTTTTCCTAAGCCTCTACTTACATGTCCCTGTGCTCTGAATACGTATTCTTATTAAATGAAGTCTCTGTAACAATTTATGAGATTGGCATTATTCATACTGATATATAGATGACAAAACTAGTCCCCAAAAATGTTAAATAACTCACCCAAGTGGTACAGCTGTGATTTTATCACTTTTTTGCCTATATATTCTTGCCACTTTTCACACTGTCCATGTTTCTGATTGCACTGTTCTCAAAGTGAGAGTTTCTGTGTTTGGTGGAGAGGGCCACAGGAAAAGGAAAGGTTGGGGGCAGCTGTGGAGGAAACCGCAGGAGGAACTGAAGGAACAGGAGCGGAAAGAAGAGGGTACTGTGGAAATAAAGACGGTTTTGGAAGACTGTTAACCTGCAGTTTGGGAAATTATAACATAATATTTTTAAGGGGTAACTTTATTCAAAAACTGTCCTTTTCTGAACAAGTGATGATCAGGTCTGTATTCTAACCATACTTGCCACATTAGTTTTATAAAACTGGTGGAAAGCCACGGCACTGTCCTCAAGGCACTATATATTGAACATTTACACAGTGCACTCTCTTAAATATTGCTTTTAAATTTTTTATTGTCATAGTAATTACTGCTGTCCAGGTGAGAAAACCAAGGCCAGTAGGATTAAGCAACTTATTTTCACTCAGGAAAAACTGAAAATCTGATAGAACCGGAATTCAGATGCTATCTCCCTTTCTGCCTCCTGAGCAACTGCCTTTTCGTCCTCTCTGAGAAAGAATGCCTGTGATTTACCATAGCTTTATTTATAATTCTCCTCTGAAACTTTTAAAATTTGAAAAACAATATGCATCTTCTGCTTTTTAAAATATATTTAAGAGACAGAAATGCATCCTCGGTGATGGATGTAGATGTCACCAGCCTCCCATGCCTGTCATTTCTCTAAGATAGAGATTTTTAATAAGTCCCTTATGACAAAGTCTTTGCTTTAACAATAAACAAAACCATTAGAGACAAGAGGTAAATAGTGAGATGTGAGGCTAATAAAAGTCAGGAAATAATATTTTACACTACTACATCAAGGTATCATACAAAAAAATGCTATTAATATCTCTTCAAAAAGTCATTTAAAATTTATGTGTTTCTTTTTATAAAATGTCCAGATGTCCTCCCATGGCCCACTGGGTGGACTGTGGGAGAGTGTACGCTATGGTGTGGACCACTGACCATTAGGTACAGTGGTGCTCAGAGATGTATTCACCAAATGCAATGGATGTCGCATGATGATGGAGGAGGTTTTTGTTATGGGGGGAGGAGTGGGATGAGGGGGTGGGGGGTATATGGGAACCTCCTATTTTTTTAATGTGACATTAAAAAAATAAAGACAAAAAATAAAATAAAATAAAAAAGTAAAAAATAAATAAAATGTCCAGATGTGAAACAGAGCACCTTGTATTTACATTATATGTCAGACAGCTTGAAATTTTTTAAGATGCCTTTTAATATATCTCTGGCTTTTGTTCTTAAATATGCTATTGTTTAGAAATAAGTCTGAGGAAACAGAGCTCTTTGAGCCAAATCCCACTATTCCTCACCTCAACCCCTGCTTTCATTCTATGTTCTACTTGTGATTTTCTTCTTTCCTGTTCTCAAACTACTGAGATGACTCTCTCTAGATGATTTTGTTTTTATTCATGAACCAAGAAATTCTTTTGTGATAAGCTTACTCCAGTACTAATGCAAAAGGGGTTGAAACCTCTACATAAACACAGTTGCTACTGTAGTATTTAATGCCAAGTATGTGCTTTTTTTTAAATATAAGGAAATGAAAATGAATTGGTTTAATATTCTCTGTAATAAATTGACTGTAGATAGCAAGGTTGTTGTTTCTTGTGTTAGTAACTGATCTACATAAACTGATTTATATATAAATGTTCTTGATGCTTAAGGAAAATGAGCTCTCAGTACATGAATAAATTTATTAAAACCCTGCTGCCTTAGGTAAGTTAGTGGTTTCTTTCTGGGTTCCTGAATGTAAACATCTCTATGATAAGAAATGAGAAACTGTCTTTATGAGACGCCAAGGCTGATCCTGGACCTAGTTTTATAGTCTCTCTCTTTACTGCTTTGAAGAGTGACTAATATTAAACAATAAAGTCTTTGAAAATCAGATCATATCTCTTTTTTACCAAACTAAGAAGGAGAGAAAAAAAATAAAAATTCATAGTGTAGCGTCCTATAGGTTACACAGATTGCTTTCCTTCCTGAAAGAGTGAGAAGAAGAGAAGAGATCATATCATTCATTCACATACTAGAGTAGACTTACTGCTACTCTCCTATAGACTTATTATTACTCTAGCCATGGAAGAACTTTTATTACTGACATGGTGGCAGTGGCCTCTGGAGGTTCTGAGGGAAGGAGGAGGGAAAAATAAGTGTAATATGGGTGCATTTTGGGGACATTAGAATTGTCCTGAATGATGTTGCAATGACAGATACAGGCCATTATATATTGTATCATAACTTAAAAAATTGTATGGGAGAGAATTTAAACTATATTATAAACTATATTGTCACTTATGTGTTCATCAACTATATAAATGTACCACACTAATGAAGGATGTTGTTAATATGGGAAAGTATGGGAGGGATAGGGAGTGGGGCATATGGGAATACCCTACGTTGTTCATGTAACATGTATGTAATCTAAGTATCTTTAAAAATAATAATAATAGAAAAGAAATGGAACTAGGCCTTGAGAAAGAAAGAAGAGAAAATCATCCCACATAAGCAAAGCTATAATGCTTCTACAACATCTCACTGCAGTGATTATCAATGATAAATAATAACAAAGGCACTGTTTTAACAAGTACTCATATATCCAAAATCAGTAGGACCTTAGCAATAAAAAAGTTCTCATCATTTACAGATCAGTGAAGAAGCTAGGTTTTAATATGATAAATATCATCTTTTAAATCATGAAAATGTGGGGTTTGCACTCAGCCTCTGTGTGCCAGGAATTCCATGGAACACTTTTAGAGATCATCTAGAACTCTTAATGTAATGCACGAACACTCCATAGAGTTATTATAATTAATGACTGTCAAAATATATTTGGACACCTCCAGAGATAGGCCGAAATACCCAAAGCTGTTTATTCCATATTACATAACTACCAAAATTATGTTGGTCTGAATCTTTACTAGGCATATTTTCTAATTGTGTTAATGTATGAGATAACATCTAGAATTTAAAGATAGCAATCACTGACAGCTTATGTCTGTGCTTCTCCTGGTAAAACATTCAAAGTTGCATCAAGCATTCTGCACATGCATACAAGTGATTCCTTTTCATCCTCTAGTATTATAGTATTTCCCTTTGCTATTGGAAGATAGTCTCAGGGATCCCTTTTGTACCTTACTGACATCTATAAGGTTCATTTTGAATTTTGCTTTATAAAGGGAGATATTTTTCTTTTTGAGATGAATTGTACTCTGTCAATATCAGAAATATGGAGTGAGATACTTGTGGGCTTGTTAAATAACGATTGACAACATCCTTGTAGAAGCCAGAAGTTCTTGTAATTATATGGAATACAGGCATTGGGCTGTATGAATCAAGGGTCCTCTCCTTCCCATATCAGCCACTGCAGATATTTTGGACAGATTTACTGGTATCTTTTTTTCTTCACTAGTCTAGTTCAGTTTTGCAAGAAGACCACTTGTTTTATTTTGCTTAACCTTCAAAATAAAGGACTAGTCATTTCCCAACAAATGCTGCTTCTACCAACCAACTTTTTATTATTGGCTTCTTTTTTCCCCTGTTATTTTTAAAGAATATTTAGATTACATAAATGTTACATTAAAGATATAGGGGATTCCCTGCCTGGATTCTGAACCAATTGAGAAATAGATTACTGGAGACTGGCAGATGGAGATTGAAATGTTAGCTCTATAATCAATAAATGCTAGGTAAATAGGCCTTAGATGTTTAGCTAAATGAATTGTCCTGAATTCCTCTCCACCTCTGAGACTTATCAACACAGCTAGGTAATCTCAGGTCTTCCCTTCAGGGGTGGATCCCAGACCATGTAGCAGGAGAAAGAAGAATAGACTCAACATGGAGAGCAAAGGAAAAGAATTTGAGCCAAGCATTTTCAGCACATTTTTTAAAAAAACAAAACACCTAATCCATATACACTAGATTTCTCCCTGGCGAGAGAGAGGCCAGGAATGTTACTATACTCAAGTCCCTCCACATGAAAACATGAGGGGTGTGGAAAAATTGTTTCCTGAAACATATTTGTTAGTATATCTGCAAAGCCAAGTGAGATTATTTCAGGCATTGTAGAGCTTGCTGTCATTTAATAATTGCAAACTCTTGGCTTTTACTCTTAATGGAATGGAAGTTCATTGAAGGAAGGGTTTTATTCAAAGGAGTCATGTGAACTGGCTTTCTTTTTAGATTCCTCTAGCTCATGCTGCCTCCCAAGCCTACCCCACACATCCCAAACCTATCTTAGTGCATTGGAGCAGAGAGACCAATGAAGAGACTCTTGCAATCTTCTAGGGTAGTAGCAGTGAGGGGGTGTATTAGTCAACCAGAGGGGTGCAGATGCAAAATGCCAGAAATGGGTTGGTTTCTATAAAGGGAATTTATTTGGGGTAGGAGCTTACAGTTACCAGGCCATAAAGCGTAAGTTACTTCCCTCATTAAAGTCTATTTGGAGCAAGATGGCTGCTGACATCAGCGAGGTTTTCAGGCTTCCTGGGTTCCTATGTTCCTGGGGCTTGCTTTATTCTGGCTTTAAGATTCCTTCCTTCCTTGGGCTGGCTTCTCTTTCCTCTGCATGCTGACTTCCTGGCTTTCCAGTTTAAGTCTTCAACATCAAACTCCAAAATCAAAATTCCACCATAAAAGCCCTCAACTCTGTTCTTTGCCATGCCTTTGAGTGGCGCACCAAGTCTCCACCCACCAAGGGGTGGGGACTCAACACCCTAATCATAACTCAATCATGTCCAGGTACAGATCAGATTACAAGCATAATCCAATATTTCTTTTTGGAATTCATCAATTATATCAAACTGCTACAGGGGGTGAGAAGAAATAGTTAGATTCTGGATGTATTTTGAATATGGTTTGAATGTAGATAATGAGAAAAAAAGAGTCAAATATTTTGGCTCTAGGTTTTTTCCATCAAATTATATAGGGAAACTAGATGAATTTGGTCTGGGAGAAAGTATCAGGAGGTTCATTTGGAAATGTCGCATTTCTTTCACATGAAGTGGATATGAGAACAGGATATATATAAAATGTCTGAAGTTAAGGGGAGATAGATATTGGGCTGCTACCTAGGAGGCATCAACATATAATAATATTTAAGACCATGAAATGTGATAAGATCACTAAGAGAATCTTTATGCCCTATCCTTGGTGAGGAAAGTTTCCAAGGTTTGAGTCCTGGGGCCTTCAAGAGTTAACAGATCAAAGACATATGAGCAGAGCACAAAAAAGCCTTCAGAAGGAGCAGGTAGTGAGGTCAAAAAGCCAAGAGTATAGCACCCTGTAAGCCAAGTGAGGAAAGTGTATCAAAGAGGAAGAAAGGATCAATTATAGTAATACCACTGATATATCAAATAAACTGAAGATGAGAATTGACATTGACTTTGAAAATGTCGTTGGCGACTTAAAGAGTAGTGATGGGGGGAAAAACCTTATTGTATAGCATATGAGAAATTAGATAGTGAATATAGACTCTACTTTGAGGAATTTTGGAGCAAAAAGGAACAAAAACATTGAAAGAAGCTTCCAGAATGGAGGGGAAAAAAGGGGTGGGAAGGGGAGAGGGAAAGGGCAGTGAGAGGATTGCTAGTCTTCTCAATGAAATAGGAAGCAAAGTCAGGAGCTGAGAATGAAAATTAGGATGAAGTGCAAGTAGAATTTGAAGTGAGAGAATGGAATTTGAAGTTGTTTTCTAGGAGAGTGGGAGAATAAGTGGAACAGGGACTACAGTTTGACTGCTCAGCAGCATGAAAGACCCACTTGAGATTAGTGTTGAGAATCTAAGGGAGACCAGACTTCATGACGCAGTTTTCCTTCCAGTCACGGTTTACCTTCCCCGGGTATGCTCACAGGGTAGCTATCACACACCCACCCACTCACCTCACACAGACACACATGGTCATATTTAAAAGACAAATTTCAAAACTCCCTATTCCATTCAAAAGCATCTTTCTAATAATATATATGTTCATGCTGAATCTATATTTTAAATGTTATTTCTGAAACACAAAGACTTGATTCCATGCCGCTAAGGTATTTGCTGAGTGTACAATGCCTTTTTTTTTTTTTCTTCCCTTTGGCTCTTGCCTTCTTAACAGTTAATCCTGATTTTATAAACAGAAAAACCAATGAAAAAGCAACATAGCATGACTAACATAATAGATTATAAGAACTGAAAATTACCTTGGAGATCAAACCCATTCTTCTCATTTACAGAAGAGCAGGCTAAAGCCAGGAGGACAGGGTTGATCCAAGCTACCTGAGATTCCTTAGAGTTCTAACTCATGGAATGTCCATTTCAAACCCTATTTTATTTGTTTTCCTCAGAGTCAAATCATGGCTCACACTCTGTATATTTGATGACATGACCAGGGTTCAGAGTTTGGCAGTCATCTAGGAACAAATTGCTAAGAGCTTTCATTATAGATATACTTCTCCAGAACAGGTGTGTAGAAAAAAGCCAATGCTAATTCCCAGCAGATGTTCAAACTGTATATCCTCTTGTATATTCAAGGCCTAAGCCAAAGCCAAAGCAATCCATTCCTGCATAATAGCCCTCACATTATTTTTATGATAATAGCACTCCTGTTGCCTGGTTACCCCTTCACTTTCCTAATTGCCTCTACATAATGTGAGTTTTCATACACTTTAGCAATCCCACAGAAAAGTTAAAATTATAGATTGTTACCATTGTTATTATCTTTATAATTTCCATTCATAATTAATAATCTATCTTGTCATAGCCTTATGACCTCAATTAAGTAACTGAGCTTTTAGTGCTTCTAGTTTCTTAACTTGTTAAATAAGGGACTTGATCAGTGGTTTAACTATTTTTAATATAGCAGCATTCACGATGTATGATAAATAAAAGTGAAGCTTTTTAAACTTAAATCAGAAGCCCAGAGAGCCAGAGTTGTCCCAGTTGGCCAGTCACTCAAAACCCTCCCACTTTCTTAGATGTCCTTTCGATGTCTTTATAGAACCCAAGTGCTTCAAGGATCACAATTTTCAAACCACTACACTAGAGGATCTGACATCCTTTCCTGCTCTCATTCTATAAACATATGGTGTTATGTTAGAAGTATGTGTATATGTGTGCGTAAAGAATAAAAGTTTCAGGCAAAAGATATTTATTTATCTGCAGTTGAAAAGGTCCTTAAATACCTTATACAATAAGCTGCTTTATTTTCCCCCTATTGATGTTGTATCAAAGAAGGAGACTCAAAGTGAGATTTTTGAGGTAGACTTTTGCTTTCTCATCTCATTTCTAAGTCCCATAGGTATAAACAAACTTGCATCTGTTAGAAAGAATTTTCATGGTAAAATTGGTGGACAAGGATTAATATCACAAATTATAAAGTAGGGGAGAGACTGGTGACTCAGGCCTGCTAAACTCCAGGTACTGGGCAGAGGCTGTGTAGACATCTGCCAAGATCCGAGCAGCCTGCCAGTCTCATTGTGGTATCTGTCTCACATATGTAATTCCTTATATATAAATTAAAGTTTACCCAGATCTTTAGCAGGGTGATGAAATGAGATCCTTCACATGGAAGTGGTTAGTGGACAAGACCTCACTAAACAAACAAACAAATAAGAATGATCCAAATTTAGAATCCCTCTGATTATTCCAGTGAATAAGCTAAGGGCTTAGAAATAATACTACTTCCAAAATTCTTTTTACATTTATCTTGCCACTGAAGTAATAATATAGAGAATAAGGGCAAATTCTGAATGCATTGAAAGTTAAGAAAGGAGAACACGAAGAACAAATTCTTACTATTTGGAACTGAGCAATTATAGTCAATAATATTTACTGCTAGTTTTTTTTTTTTTTATTTAAATTTTTTTATTTTTTATTGACTTTGTAATAATATTACATTAAAAATATATATGTGAGGTCCCATTCAACCCCACCCCCCCACCCCCCCTCTCCCCCCCCCCAACAACACTCGTTCCCATCATCATGACATATCCATTGGATTTGGTAAGTACATCTTTGGGCACCTCTGCACCTCATATACATTGGTTCACATCATGGCCCATACTCTCCTCTATTCCATCAAGTAGGCCCTGTGAGGATTTACAATGTCCGGTGATTACCTCTGAAGCACCATCCAGGGCAGCTCCATGTCCCGAAGACGCCTCCACCTCTCATCTCTTCCTGCCTTTCCCCATACCCTTTGTCCATTATGTCCCCTTTTCCCAATCCAATGCCACCTCTTCTATGTGGACACTGGATTGGTTGTGTCCATTGCACCTTTATGTCAAGAGGAGGCTCAGATTCCACCTGGATGCTGGATGCAATCCTCCCATTTTCAGTTGTAATCACTCTAGGCTCCATGGTGTGGTGGTTGTCCTTCTTCACCTCCATCTTAGCTGAGTGTGGTAAGTCCAATAAATCAGATTGTAGGTGCTGGAGTCTGTTGAGGCTCAGGATCTGGCTATCACATTGTCAGTCCAGAGATTCAAATCCCCTAAATATATCTTAAACCCCAACATTAACTGCACCTCCATCACATTAGCATGGAAGTCTTATGAAGGGAGATCCCATCTGAGTCCAGATTCATCACACATAAACACCATTTCCAAATAGGGGCCATCTGCCCTGGTAGTTAACCCCATCGGCCATGACCATAACTCCCATGGGTCTCTTTAGCCCTCAAAGGAACCAATACTGCTAGTTTTTGAAGGCACATATGTACATAACAATGAAATTAAAATGTCATGCAAAATATTATTACTGCCAGAAAAATATAAAGGTGACTTTTTAACTATATTCTCACAGACACTGAGTATTAACCATGTTAGCCTTTATAATATGTTGACTGAATGATGCCATATTTTTGTTTGGTTTAACATCTATAATTGTTACTAAGCATTTACATTTGTCATATGTACATAATTTTTAAGGCTTTCATATTTCAAGTTTACTGTGGCAATAAGGCAAGCTTTCTATTTTGAATTTTTTACTGGCTTAAATTCAACACATTTTAAATGTTGTGTTTACCCACATTCAGCAAAGGCCAATGTAGATTTACCTCTGTATATTGCTTTAGTGTTTAGGATTCATATATAATATAAGTAGTCACCAGTGTGGAGCAATAATGCAAAATTACCTCTTCACCAATTATATTCATATTCAAATGTTTTATAATTCTAAAATAATTTTCAAAAAGTTACAAGCACTCATTATAAATTTAATATATATATTATATATAACAAAATATTCACCTTATCCTTTACAGGTAACCACTATTACAGCTTAATGTATATATCTTTCCTGAGTCTTTTCAATTCTTGTAATGCAGATATAAATAAATACATAAAAAGTGGAGAAGTTAAAAATGGGTCATACTGTCATAGTTTTGAAACTTGCATTTTGCTTAAGAAATATAATATCTTTTCATATCAGTACGTATAGATCCACCTTACTACTTTTAATAGTTGCATAGGATTCTAAAGACTTAGTGTACAATTTTCTTTAGGATTTGTTCTCAATCTTTTGCTGTTATAGTATGACAACACTCATCATTTTACATCTATTTTTTTTACTCTGTGCACATACTTTAGTAAGGGAGATTCCAAGCTATGGATCATCTAGGCTAAAGGGAATGTGTGTTTTGAATGTGATGATTTTAAAATAAAGCCCAACTTCCCCTTAAATGGGTATGCCAGTTTAAAGTCCTATCAACAATGTATGGTGGCACCCATTGTCTACAATGGTCAAACCCTTAAAAAATTGCTGACAATGTGATAGATAAGGAAATGGCATTTTGCTTTAATTTGCACTTTTTAATTGTTAGTAAGAATTCACACTTTTTCAAGGGTGATATTTTTATATATGTCAAGGAATATCTATAATCTGCAACTTTTTTGATTTCCTCTTTCATTCAATTATTGATTGGATTTTTATAATTTTTATAATTAATTTCTAATTTTATTGGATTATCATAAGAAAAAATGGTTAGAAATATCCTTATTTGGTCCCATAAATTTGAAATCTTTATAACTGTGTCTTTCAAGAAGCCTGGGGCATATATAGAATGTGCTCTGGCTAATGCTGCTAATTTGCTCAGACGTAGAGTTGCTGGGGATATCGTTGCTGTACTCTTCCAACCAGACAAATACCCACTTTTGAGTGGTTGTTCCAAGAATGCTTAAAAAGTGGTATTTTCTACTTGTGTAGTACTCATTCCTGTATAATGATTACACACACACGTGTTTTGTTAAGGAAGGATACTATATTTTTTGTGCTTTTGAGCTTTTGCAAATCTGAAAGTGAGCCTTCTCTTAGCACATAGTAATTGAACTTACTTTTATAGAATCCTTGGTTCATGGCTTTCACGTTGCTCTATTTGTTTTTTTCTGGGACTATATGTAGAAGATGCATCTGTATATAATGTAGAAGATGGCATTCTATTGTATTTATGTCCCTTAACCTAATTTTTTTATTGGGCTATTTTGTTATTTTACACAACGACTATCTCCTTCCTCCGAAGTTAGAATTATGGTCACATCCTTTATTTCTTTAACCCTGTGGATTTTAGTCAAGGAAATATTCTTGCTTATTATTTAAAACAAAAAGAAATATGAACACCACCTCCTATTGTTTTAGAAAGCTGTGTTTCCCCCAGGATCCTGGATCTTATCTTCCCTCATGAGTTAAATAGTTGTTCTGCCATGGACTTTGTTGCAGGTTCCCATTGCTTAATCCTGTTATAGAAAATAGGTTGGGGATCCAATTTTAAGGCGTTACATTAGTATACTTCTGACTTAACTGCCTATATGCAAATAAGTCAAATTTCCTTTTAAAAGGGCAATCCCTTCCCAACATTTGGAAAGTAACATTTGCTCTTAAATACAAACTATTTTTCTCCAGCAGTAGCTGCTCTCCAGAATGACCCCAATAAGGAAACTTTTCCTGGTCTCATGCCCTGCCCCCTGTGTTTTTCCTGAGTACCCTGTAAAGGCTCTGAGTGTAGCTGAAAGTGAATGTGAGTTTCCTTTGTGCATGTGGATCCCCTCTAAGCTGGTCCATACTCAGCCGTTAGAATTCTTTAAAGTTTTGGTGAATTTATCTTTTATGGTAGTATATCTTCCTCCCATGCTCTGCCCCAGATAAATCCATTCTCACATCCCAACTCTTGAAGGTGCCTATTTTTCCTTTGATATCAGACTAGTTAGTGACCTATTATCTCTGACTTCTGATTAAAGAAAAGTTATGCTTTCATAGATTATTCATCTTTTTCTTATTTAAAGAGTTGTGAGCACAACTCTTTTCCAGCTTTTTATTTTCCAAGTGGAAATTTCAAGTTTAAATCATTTTTATCATTAAAAGTGGTGTAAACTGAGCCCTTGATATTGGTGATTATACTGACAAACCTTTTCTTTTGAAATTGAAATTTAGCCTAGTTATTATGTTGCCCAAGAGTTACCTCCTGAGGGCCTTCTTGTTGCTCAAATGTGGTCTCTCTCTCTAAGCTAAACTCAGTATATAAACACACTACCTTCTACCCCAGCCTGGGACATGACTCCATGGGTTGAGCCTCCCTGGCACCAAGGGATTATTATCAAGTGACAACGAGCAATGCACCTGGAAAAATACCTTGTCCATAAGAGAATGGTAAATACAAATGAGTTTTTATGGCTAAGAGACTTCAAAGTGAGTTAGGAGGTCATTCCAGAGGTTATGTTTATGCACATCTCAACAGGATCTCATTGACTGTCACAGTAATTAATGCTTTAAATAGGGTTCCTAAGGGTTCTAGAGACAGCCAGGCATTATAGGCAGGGCAGACAGTTAAGAATTAGTTTCCCTGCCAGTGGGCCTTACCTTGGAATTTATGCTCCCCCAGTGTGATAGAGTTGGACTTATTTTTGGTTTCCCTACACATAGCATTCCTGACCCTTCTATTTGAGCCCATAGTTAATACTATAGTTGATAGGTATATGTCCAAGAGACTTAAATCTTTGGTCCATCCATGTGCCAGTTGGACACTGAATCTCAGCAGAGTTGCAAGACTTACTCTCCAGTTCATTGGACTAGCCCAGGACAACTAACAAGGTGATGATGATGGACACCCATCCCAAGGAACAGAGAGAGTTTGCAACTGCAAATAAGCTAGTTCCACCAATCTGACCTATGAGATCTAAGCCCCCTTTCAATTAGAGGTAGAGGGGGCATCACCATCCTAAAATCCTCATTCCCCAATGAAAAATGTACTAAAGTAGACAAACTATTATTCTACTATAGGTTTATTGTTATTTTAGCAATGGAAGCACTTGTATCATTGAAATAAAGGCAGTGGCCATTAGAGGTTCTAACGGGGGTTGGGGAGGGAAGAATAGGTGTAACATAGGGGCATTTTCAGGACTTTGGAATTGTCTGGCATGACATTGCAATGATGGTTACAGGCCATTATACATTTTGTCATAATCTATAAAATTGTGTGGGGCAGAGTGTAAACTATAATCCATGTTTAGTAGCCATGCTTCAATATGTGTTCATCAACTGTAGCAAATATACCACACTAACAAAAGATGTTAATGAAAGAAAGTGTGGGAGGAATAGGGAGTAGGACCTATGGGAATCCCCTTTATTTTTATGTAATATTTATGCAAATAAAGTTTCTTTAATTAATGCTGGTGTAAGTATTCCTTTTCTTTATTTTGATTTTTGTTTGATATCTCTAGAGTCTCTCACAATGCCTGGAAAATATGATTGTTGAATAAATAATTCAGAAGAATTAAATGGTAAGGCAGACCTTTGGTTAAAAGGACAAACCAACTATTTTCTTTACTGCTGTCTTTCAGAATTTTCCTAGCAATTATTTAGCCCTCAATTCATCTTCTCTGAAATAATGAGTGTTTATTTTTTCTTTCTTAAAAGTAGTAACCATGTATTTATTCATCTCAACACATGGCACAAAGTCTGACCTATAAACATAACAAATTATAAGTAATAGGTAAAGAGAAGAGAAGCTTCTTATGAGAAAGGACTCCCGGAACTTGGTTAGTGCAGGGCTTGTGGTTGTAACTGAGGGAGTGGTTTCAATTCTTTGTGACAGAGGAGAGTACCCAGACTGTAAAGATTATATCATGGAGTAGCAAACTAAGGGTCCATACGGGAAAGAATGATACGTGGGACAGAATGATAATCTGACATAAAGTCAGCCTCTAAAAGTCCTTGACATGGCTCAGATGTCACTGTCCTCACTCTTCTCTATGCCTTTCACCTTTAAGACAAAATGAAACAGATGTCCTTAAATTACACAAGTGAAGACGATCCTAAATCATATAAAAGTCTCAGATGTTCTCACTTCGGTAAAATGATTCAGTGTTATTGGAAATTTTATCAGAATGTTTCGTGTAACTTTCAGAACCTCCTTTGAGGCATTACTTATCTTTGAAACTAAACCATCTCTTAGTATCTCTTAAAGGCTTTTCTGCCTTTCAAACACAATTTTTTCCTATGTTTCATTAAGTTTTGAAATTCTTTTCTCACATAACATATCTATATTTGTCTCTAATTTTCTGTGAAATTTACTTTTAAAATCTATTTAACTCAAATCTTAAATGTAATGCTTTACTCATAACAGTATGAAAGTCAGGTTGCAGAAGGCTAGATGAGGAACATAATATCACTCCAGTTCAATAATTTGCAAACTATTTAACTTTTTTTTAAGCTAGAAAGGACCTTAGAGATTTATCTAGCCCAATTCTCTCATTTTACAGAGAAAAAGTGAACTCCCTAAGGTTATCCAGTTAATTGCTCATGACTCACCTTCATTCCAAATGGAAAAGCAAAAATAAAACAACACCCACAAATCCCACAAATACTCCACACAAACAATTTTGATCCTAATAAAAAAAAATTGTGGACTAGGTTGTTTTCAACATTGATAGTCTATGATTCAATAGGGTTTAGAGAACATTATTTGTTTCGTCAATGAATGGTTGCAAGCAATATTGAAAAGTCTCTGTTTTTCTATTTAAACAGCTTCTGACACTGGCTGCACTTTCCTCGCCCATCTCTTCAAAGAATATATTTTGCTTCTCTGATGATACTGGTGTACAGATAAAGAAGGTGCTAACTTTTTTAAGGCACTTTAATCAGACTAGCGTAGGTTTTTCACTGAGTCTGACTGTAGACCTAATTTTTACCATAGTTATAAAGGCTTAATAATTATAGCAGACACATTTGATACTAATATTCAAGAAGTAGTCTGAAGAGACTATTAATTAGAAAGCATACCTTTTAAGGAGATATCCCAATTCCCCTTTGTGTCTCTGATGATGGACTAGTTTAATGTAATTCCCTCCTTTGAAACTTCTTTATTAAATTTCAGATTCTGTATTTCACACAAGATTTGAAACATTTGGCAAGATACATCTCCTGACACAGAGACATTATTTTGAAATTCATATACATATATAATGGGAAACTTTTCCCAATACAAATAGTACTCTGTGTTCTGCCAAGATTGAGCTGAAAAAAAGTTTTTTTCGAAAACCACATTGATGGCTCTCTACTTCCTCATTGGTTTCTCTTTTTTTCTACCTCCTAGCTATCAATATTGGTGACGAATCAGTCTTGGCCCCCCTGCACTTTGTTTCCCCCATTCATTTCTACTGAGAGATTAGTTCTCAGACAGATTCAACCCTCAACTTTTGTGTGGAAAACAACCCAATCTATGTCTCCTATCCTAAACTTTCTATAGGCTCCTGAAAATGTATACTGAATTGTCCCATGCTCAACCCAAAGTTGGTATGTCTGAAAGTGAGCCTCTCAGATTCCATACCAGCCTGACTCCCCTTCCTATATCCCTAATTTGGTCAGTGGAAACTATTTATGCTGAGTTTAAAGCCTTAGTATGATCTATGATTTCCTCCTATTCCATTTCTCCCCTTTCTTCACTTACCTAGACAACTGTCAAATTCTGTTGTTTCCTTTGTAATGTTGCTTGTATCTTTTACTTTCTATTGCCACAATCCTGATTAGAGCTTGAACCCATCTCTACAGATTCCTGGATGATCTATGGGGCTCAATACTATAAATTTTAATTTTCTAAACAGTTGCCAGATTAATTATACTAAAGCATGCTTTTAATAATTAGGGTCTCTTTCTCAAGATCCTTCAGATGTAATGATTTTGTAGAAAAGATAATATGTTTCAGTTTTGTTCACTTTCTAATAAATGGGTGGACTACATGTTTCTTACCTTCCTTGTAAGTCTTCCATTCTATGCATTTGTTGTTCTGGAGTTCAATTGCCAAAATGATTTTCCAGTCCCATCTATTATCCTTTCACAAAGCCATTCCTTTCAATATTCTGCTTCAACAATTTTCTCATTATTTCTAACACCTGAAGTAACCTTATAATTCCCTCAGCTTATCCAAATCTTTTCTGCTTTTGAAGTTTAGCTTAAATCTAATCTCTGTCTGAAGGTATTCAGTTTAGAATTATTGTGGCCATTCTGAATATCAGGTCTTTGTCTCCCCAAATTAAGTTTATTAGTTTTATCCTATTAATAGCATAATTGGGAAATCAATATATCCTTCTTCATAGACACCCAAGTGGTAGCCAAGAAAGAGTAATGAGACCTGGACTCAAGGCACAGCTCTGTGCTTTACAAGCTTCATATCTCTTAAGTAGACCCTTGTACACACTGGGCCTCAATTTGCTCATCTGTGAAATAAGAAAAGTTGGCTGAGACAATACCAACTTCTTTTTCAGTTTATGATATGATTTTAGGACATTCCATATGCAAGAGTATAAAGTAGACTTTACTTCATTACTATGTGCTTATATGACAAACAGTAAGTCACTCAAGCCCATACTCAAAGAATTTCAAATTTCAGAATAAAAATAAAAGACATATTACAGAATGGTTGTCCTATTTCTATTACTATATAAAACCAATTATATATAGTTGACATGCTACTTAAAAGCAGGATTACCTATAAGTTATAGTGTTTACTGAACTTTTATTTAAATGGAAAAGAAAAAAGGCCACTAAGTGAAAGGCATTATACTAAATATTGGTAGTTTGGGAATGGAGGATAAAGATGCAGAAATGAAATAGTTTGCGGTATCTACCCTTAAGGAGTCCATTGCCTAATGGGAGGCATACAAATAAAAGAATTATTGTAATTATGTTCATATAAAGCTTGCAAATGCCACCACTTATTGAATGCCTTCAATGACCATTATCTATGCCAGGAAGTTAACATAAACTAGCCCTAATTAACAGAAATGAGCTCTCATTTTTGCAACAACATTTCAAGGTAGTTGTTATTATTGATGTTTTGCAGAGGAAAGAAAAAAAAGAAACACCAGGTCAGAGTTCTTAATCTCCCCAAAATAAAATAGCTATCAGGTGGTAGGAATGTACTTTCTTCTGTACATCCTATTAGTTATATTTCATGCCAAAAGTGAGACTTGGGTACATTTCTGTAGGAATGATTTTGTTAAATGACTAATTATTTCTAAGTATCAATGTCACTTAAATGTTTGCTGTTGAAGAAGTTGTTTTAGTTTCCTCTTTAATTAATAGGCCGCTGATAGAGCTACTTCTGGTCCTAGTCTCAGAGCACAATATCTGGATAGGCTGATATTTTCAAAAACATCAATTTGTGGTGTCTTTATGCATAAGAGTTCAGTTCTCAGCTTATCCCTTTCCCTTCATATTTTACTATAAGCTGCAAGGAGGAACCAGGCTGCACCTTCCACACTTAGCTTGGAAATAACCTCAGCTACATATCTAAGACTGTCATTTTCAATTTCTGTCCTCTATTCAACATCAGAACACAATTTTGCCAAGTTCTTCTTCATAACAATGATCACCTTTCTCTAGTTTTGAAGAACACATTCATCATTTCCTTGTAAGGCTTCATCGGAAGTACCTTTAATGTCCATATTTCTACTGACAATCTCTTCAAAGCTTTCTAGGTTTTTCCTATCAAGTGCCTCACAATTCTTCCAACCTCTACCTGGATTCCAAAACTGTTTCCATAGCAGGACTTTAGTCTCAGCACCTAAATCTGTATTAATCCAGAGAAACAGAACTGACAGGCTATATAAGATTATCTATCTATCTGTCTGTCTGTCTGTCTGTCTATCCATCTACCTACCTACCTTCCTACCTATCGATCCAAATATTATGATTTTTATTATAGAAGTTGGCTTAAGTGACCTTGGGGAATGGCAAATCTGAATTCTGTAAGGCAGGCTGCAAGTTGGGAACCCTGATGAAAGTTTCAATGAATTCCCCAGAAGATGACTGGCTGAAATAGAGGCAGAAATTCTTTCTTACTGCCGAAATCATCAATTCTCCTTTTAAGAACTTTCATTGATTGGATGACACTTCTATCATTTCTGAAGGCAATCTCCTTTGTTGATTGTAGATATAATCAGCTGCAGATGCAATCAAAATGACTAATGATTTAAATCCAGGAAATAACCCTCATAATAACTATCTGATTTCTGCTTGTTAGACCAAACAACTGGACACCATAACCTAGCTAAGTTGCCATATGAACTCAACCATCACAGTACTTTTATAGCCTTAAAAGATGGGTAGAGTTTCCACTGACTTGGTGGGTAGAAAAGGTATTCTAGACACAGAAAACAGATGGAGCAAAAACTCAAAAGCAAGGGTGTGCATGTTACTTTCAGGGATTCTGGCGATTTAGTGTGGTTAAAAGAAGAGCAGCGGAGTGAACAAGAAGACTAAATTTTCTACATTGGGTGGGCAGAATCTTAGAGTATTGTGCAACTCAAATTGGGAAAATGCAATTAGAAAATCTGGCCATTCTAAGTTCTTTCAAAGATGACAGCTAGATCAGCTTGCAGAGCAGTGACTAGAACCTACCCACCTGCTCCATTTCTAAAGTGCTATACTGAAAATTGTGTCATCCTACACACTTCTTCAGAACTAATTTTACCTATACCAGAGAGTACTTCTACTGCAGCTATAGTCAACATACAAATCTCTCTTTTTTGTAATAAAGTTCTAATATTTTGTAGAATAATTTTCTTTCTATTTGGTTCCCAATTACAGGCCTGCAAAAGTTGTGCTCATCCTATCATGAGCTTGAGAAGAGTATGTGGGCTGCCAAAGGCAAATACACCGAAGGTGAGTTTTGAGATGGATTTTCAGCTCTACTAACTGCTGTTCAGTCATGATGTAGTAACTCAGTCTTCATGGATTGTGCATATGTACACAAATGTGTAGTATTGTATTAATATTATTATCTTATATAACTCATCAGGCAGTTTGTTGCACATCTATAATTTATTTCTTTTTATCCTAGGTGGCTAGTGAAATTGCATTTACATATAAATATCTAGCACAAGATCTTGCATACAAAAACCTTTGCACCACTTAAATTTAAGTAATATATTTGTACTCTGAAGTAATAACATGGTACTATCAGTGAGTACTAAATTGATCAGCAAAAGATCCCAAGCAAATAATTTAGTGAAAGTTTACTTGTACCTTTTAATATGACACTCAATATAGATTTTATATAATCACTGTTTAATTTATGTATACATATGCTGTCTTAGTTTGCCAGGGCTGCTATAACAAATACCATAAACTGGTTGGCTTAAACAATGGAAATTTATTATCTCAATTTCAAGGTATTACCAGGCCATTCTTTCTCTGAAGTCTTTAGCATTCAGACAATGCTAAAGAGAATGGTGTCTGGGGCAATCAATATTTGCTCATGTCACATGATGATTTTTCTTTCTATCTCTTCCTATTGCTTCTGTTCCCATATCCAAATTTCCTTTGCCTGTAAGTACTTCAGGCATATTGGATTAGTGCCTCCTTCTGATCCAAATTGATCCTATCAAAATAGGATCTTCAAATATCTCCTTTAAGAATGAGTCCACCCCACACTTAGCACTTGAACATATCTTTGTGGGGGATATACCATATATACACATATATCTTCTTATATAAATCAGCATACTGCCTTAAAAACCTTTAAAAATCAATAATAAATCAACCCATAAGATGAAATCGGTTAAATGTAAAATATACTTAGCAATAAACTCATTTTTAAGGCCCAATCACCATGAGACAGAACCAGGTTATAAGTGAATTAATTAACATAGGGTTAGACAGAGAATAGGTCACTCAGAAGGTAGATTATTCAAATATGGAAACATAAAAACAGATTGGCAAATATTGGAAAAACCTATTGAAGAAATTTTCTTGGAAGAGTTTATCTAGCCTGAGATTCCCCCGCCCCAATAACAAATTGAAATGGGTACCCTGGATTATCATTCCCTAATACTAGAACCTTTCAAATGATATAACTAACTTACCTTGCCTTAATTCTAGACTTGACAGAAATGTTTGGGTTAGAGCATTATTCTTCCCAGTGTGTATGTGTGATGTGAATTTGTGTATTTTAGGGAATGTGTGTGCTGGAGAGATGCTACTACTGACAGTCCCCAAAGCAGTGCTATTTCTAGTGACAGGAGAATCATTTAATTAGTATTATATTAGTATTATAATATATCCTGTGAATTTGGTTATCAAGACTCCACTTCTAAAAATGCTTCTGATTTCTTCTGCCTTAGATTTCTGAGACTGTAACTGTAAATCACTCTCTCACCATACATAAGATAAAAGCCATCTTAAGATGCCTTCAGTTAACCAGTAGGCTGTCTTCTCTCCAGGCTAAACTTGGCTGTCATCCTTCTTTAATACTTCAACACTCACTCTTTTCACCAAATAGCTTTCTTACATTACACAGTATAGAGAGGAAATGAGAAGTTTCTACGCACCTAAAGAATAGTGAAATATGAAATGGAAAGTAGAAAGGAGAAGTGATGATCAAGGGAAGAGTCCTATGAGTAAAAACACGTTCTAGGCTAATATTAATGGGAAGAATAATAGCAGTAGGTGGTATATATTGAATTTTTCTTATGTACCAGGTGCAGTGTTAAGTCATTTGTGTACTTTTACGGATTCCTCTCAACAACTCTATGAGATCAGTACTCCTAATCGAATACAGATTATGTGAATGAACATTAGAATTTGAAATAATTTGCCTGTGGTCCATCTACTTTTGTTTTCAAAGCGGATGAACCAGGATTTGAAACCAGGACTATATCCTGAAAAGATAGCACCTTTGCTCATTCACAGTATTGGCATGAAAACTTAGAAACTAGTGACACATAAAACTCTCATCCAATGTGGAAATCAGAATTAGAAGTATTGTTTAAAGGAATATTGTCAGTTTGTCTTTAGATGTGCCCAAGAAAAAGTACTCATAAGATAGGTCACCAAAACCCTGCTTGTAGATGAATAAATTACTAAAGAGGAGGGAAAGGTGATTTACTAGACAACTACTGCATTTTTCAAAATTTAGATTCATAATTAAAATTACATGCCTCTTCCCAACTCCAAAGAACTTATTTTTCTTCATAGTGCTTATTTGATATACTATAGCCCTTGTTACTTATATATTAATTTCTATCTTTTCCCATCAAATTGTAGGCTACATGGGTAAAGGAAGATTGTTTTGTTTTTCTCTTTTAGTATTCTGCCTAAGACAGTGCCTGATATATTGTTGAAATAT
This sequence comes from Dasypus novemcinctus, assembly GCF_030445035.2. Classification (NCBI taxonomy): domain Eukaryota; kingdom Metazoa; phylum Chordata; class Mammalia; order Cingulata; family Dasypodidae; genus Dasypus; species Dasypus novemcinctus. Next base: position 66,265,853 of record NC_080682.1, on the reverse strand, counting down.
TGTTGAAGAAGTGAACTAGACAACAATGTGTCTTGAAAATGTAGAACTGACAGAGTGTATGAACTATTACATAAATTTCCCCGGGGTGAGTTGTAACATCAATCTGAGCTCCTCAGACAGCAGTGCTTGCTTTTGTTATGTGTGCACTTCTGAAGATAATCGTTATTAGCAAAGCCCATAACTACTGTGTTCGCATCCCTAATGGGCTGCAGAACACTGCTTGCCTCCCACATCAGGGACTGAGACATCGTTTTAACCTCATTTCCCTATAGGTTGGTAACTATAGGGAGATGCAGATGATTCTTCTGGGAAATTGGTTCCGTTTTCCCTTATTTTATTAAAAGCTTCCCCATTCTTTTACCATAGCTCCTAATTCTCTTGTACTTGGTAGAAGATTCAATAGCAAATGAATGTATTTTTTCCATTTTCTCAGGAAATTTCAATTTATATTAATTCCAAATTCTTGAGGTAGACTATAATTTTATCTTATTTTTCCAAACCATCAGTTAATGTTTTATTCCTAGAAAAGTCCAATTTTAGAATCCTGTCATTATATTTTGGGAGTAAAAAGAGAAAGCTAGCAGATCTGCACAAAAAATATCCAGTGGTATGTCCTTCTTTTGTTATGACAAGTACACATTCATTCATTCATTCATCACAATGTTATTGTGATTCTCCTTTGCAACAGGCTGAGCTATGTGAGAGAGAGCATGAAGAGACTGAAAAGAACATTGGATTTGGAATTAGAAAATCCAAGCTCGAGTCTGCCTGGCCCATTGAATAGCAGTGTGACCTTGGCTTGTCACTTAATTTCTTTGAGTCTCATCTTTTTTGATAAGAAAATGAAGATGATAATATATGCATACAAGCTTGCTTTTTTTCCTGTGTGTACGTGAAGAATTACTGAATTTGAAACCACATTTGGAAAGTTATATAACTGTAAGCTGTTTCATTGTCATATAACATTTTATTATATAAAATATAAATTAATAAAACATCATATTTTAATAAAAAAGGAATATATTAGAAAGAAAGAGACTAAAAGGAAGATATTTCTCAATATCAAAATTCAGTAGCAGGAAATGATATATTTATAAGAAAAAGGCAATATATAACCTTTCATAGAGAAATATAAAAACAGTGTGTGGGTCCACAGTGGAAAGAAAGTTTAATTTCAATGCAGCAAATTCAATAAGACCTTATCAACAGGGTAGTATCTATAAAAGGCCTTGAAACAGAAACAGCTTATTAGCTGCCATTTGTTCCCTCTTTTACGATGGTTTAGGAGAGGAATTACTGAGCTAAGACTGGATGGCAGTCGGCTATAGAGGCTTTTGAATCAGATTATTTGTATTCAAGTCCTGGTTATGCATTTTCCAGCTGCATGATTCTGAGTATGCTATTTACTTCCTCTGTTCCTCAATTTCCTCATTTTCTACTACTCAGAAATGAGATACCTGTGGTCAATATATATCCTAGGATGGGACACCATAGGTCCTAGTTTGCTGGGGACACTCCAGCTTATCCCAGTGCAATTATCAAAAGTGTGCCCAGTTGGAAAATAAATTATGTTGTCACACTAGTGTATACACAACCACCACAGCCATTGACAGACCAAAATCTGAAAGACACAGAGGGACAAGTAACTGATTACTAGGGGCTGTGTGGGAAAAAACGTTATCTAGACCAGACTGAAAGCCAAGTTAGCTGAGTAAAATCAGAACGTTTTCCACAACCAATCTGCTTTAAAGTTTTACATAAAGCCACTGAGACCTATTTTATAGATCTTGGGAATAAGACTCAGAAATAAATGTTCCCAGGGACATCCCCCAGGCACTAACAAAGATCTTCTGATGTCAAGGGTGTGAACTTTCCCAGCTGTCTCCCTGTTTGGAAACCAAAGACCAAGCATTGTGCTATACTTAACAATCACCACACTAAAGGTACAATTTGGTGATCCATCTGTTAAGGGAAATATAAAACTTAAACTAGGACAAATAATTGGGGAGGCAAGACTAACAAGCACAAAAGAATCAGAGAACAATCCATGATTCTATATAATTAAGTGCTAAATTACTTAGTAAGGCTGAAGGAGTTCAGAGGAGAATTCATGTGGGCTGGTGTATTCAGGGAAGAGGTGGCACGTGGATTGAGCCCTGGAGAACTTGGATGTTGGGCAGAGGTGGAGGACATTCAAAAAAAAAGAAACAAAGGGAGGTAATTTTGGTTATTTTTGTGAGGCACATTAAGGGATCTCTTCTGACCCAAGCTGAGAGTTTGTGCTGAAAAACTAAGAGATCTGGCTGAATAAATTAGATCTGTTGAGATTATGAGAATTTTTAAAATGTTTAATTTTGTTTTACCCATACATATACATAACTTTACATAAATACATAAATGTGGTAATGCACATGCTTTTGAAAGCAGTATTTTGTTTTGTTTTTTTTGGTCTCCCTTTTTTCCCTCTCATCTTCCATCCAGCCATTTTATCACGTCCCCAACAAGGAAACCTAAGTTAACAACCTAGTGTACCACTTTCTATATGTTTCCTCCAACTTTAAATCATACAGATTTCAAGGCAGGATAATCCCTAATTTATTCAGTTGATGGGTATTAATTTTGTTTCCAGTGTTTTGCTACTAAGAGCAAAGAAGCAATAAGCACTCTGACATATGTATTACCATGTGTGGCTGCTTTGGCTTCTATGGGATAGATTTATAGAAGATGGATTGTTGGTTAAAATAATCTCTGCACTTCACAGTTTCAAAGCAATGTATAAAATACTTCTCCTAACGTCCTTTCCAAAAATAGGTATCATGGCACCTTTCTATTTCTTCTAGGCTAAAGGTTTAAAAAGATACATTATTGTTTAACTTATATTTCACTGACTACCAGGAAAAATGTTTTTTCCCCAATTTAAAATATTTTTTATTTATTGCATTAAGATATGAGAATGTGGTCTGTAAACTCCTGACATTTGAAAATAGGTTCTGTTTTCCTTTCCTTTTCTTTCTTTTTATGAAATTTTTTGAATTATTTTAATTGAGGTTATTCAGGGGAGCAGACTGAAACATACTTTAAGTTGTAGAAGTTGTTGGAAAATAAGAATCACAAAAAGATATTAGAGAATCAGTGAAAGTTTACTAACTAGTCCTTCTGAAGCTTGGATGTGGTGGACAATCAGAGCAGCCATGGATTTTGGAATGGGATGAGGATGGATAAGCCCATGAAAAGGCTATTGTCTCTGTAACTGGTGGTGGCTTGGGGACTTCACAGGGAAGAAGAGCTGGACACAGTAAGAAGAGCCAGGACCAGCTAGAATCTGTCTGCGCCTCTATGTCAGTCTGTCACCTCTAACCACAATTACCCTCAGAGCAGAGTGGCTGCTCTTCCCTTCAGCTTTCCAATTGTTGTATAAATTTATCATTTGGCTAACTTTATCCTTTCTGTCAGGGTTCTCAAGGCAAATAGAATGGACAGGAGATATCTGTGATTATAAGATTTTATAAAATTGTCTCACCCAACTGTGGGAATACCAAAGTCCAAATTGCATAGGGCAGGCTGCAAGCCAGGGACTCAAATGAAGGTCCCTGTTGAGTTTCCCAGAAGACACTGGCTGTCTGATTTAGTGATGAGGATTCTCTGCATGCTCAAACCGCTTCTCTTTGTTTTTTTTTCCTTTTTTTTTTTTTTAAGAAGTTTTAGGTTACATAAGTGTTACCTAAAAAAATGTAAGGGATTGCTTTCTTGCTTTTCTAATAGTATTGCTTTTGGATCAAATGTTATCTGGTTTGCTGCATAAAATAGGTAGCTGTTATATTTTATTTATAAATTATACCATATCTTTCATAAAGTATCTCTATCAATTTTCTGTTTTCTTTGTCAATATCCCATTAATTCTGTCTGCAGGCTTATAAAATTCCTTAGAGGTCAGTAATTTTAACAAGATATGTAGATGTAATCAACTAATTGTAGATGCAATTCCCATCTATTCCATACCTTCACAGGAGTAAGTAAGCTGGCGTTTGACTAAACAGCTGGACAACATAATCTAGCCAAGTTGATATATGAAATCTTCAGTCCACTGTTCCCATTCCTTGTCATCTTGGCACACACATCTCCTTAAAACATACCTAATCTCCAAATACAGGCAATAACAGTCATACATCAGCTTAATATGAATAAAACTGTCCTGCATATAACCAAAAATTCATGAATATATTCCCTAGGATACAAGTTCTTCAATGATATTCACTTCTATCCTTGATATCCTATAACTTAAATGCTATCATGTACAATTTGCCATATTTACTTCTTCAAAGATTCTAAAGACCCAATTAGAATACTATTAATAACACCATTATAGGAAAAGTACACTCACTACTCACATGAATCCAGGAAAACAATGTAATCTGAACTATGCATGCATTCTTTAACTTTATTACATAGACAACAATGGTCACCTCAGTGCTGTGTGTTCAGAGATAATCAAAAAGAACCTCTGTCCTGGAAGGAAGTTATGGTTCATTGTGAGGAGACAAATATGTCCAAAAATAGACTGGGGAAGAACCCTGGCTTATTTATTTTTACTTTCCCCATGCATGCCAGAGTACCTGTTCCATATTAGATGCCTTATAAATGTTCACAAAGGAAGTAAAAGATGAAAAAGAAAGGAAGAAAATAAGGGAAAATAAAAGCTATTATGCATACTGGATACATTGATTTCCACTTTAGAATTTTTAAAAACCTGTGGGGAATTAAATATTGGACAGAAGGAAGGAGAAAAAATTTCAATGAGAGATGTGGAAGACAAGTTCTGGGACAGCTTCTTAAAGTAGTAAGAATTAAATTGCAGCTTATGGATAAATTTGGATTTCCATAATTAGGGGAGGAATGTTGAATGGGGGCTAGAAAAGTCTCAACTTGGAACCTGGAGTTTTGGGGAAGGCAAGTTTGGATGAATTTCCTGTTAGTTGGAAGCAGAGTTTTCAAAAAGAACAAATTGTAAGGTAACTCAGCCTCTTGGTATCAGTCAAAAGAGCGATCTAGTCCATTCTCTACTTCTAACTAGCTTTGTGACATTGGTCATATAACTTAAGGTCAATAAACCAGTGTCTTTACATGTCCTGACTACCTCTTGTATTTAAGAAGCTAATCCTGTCAATTTGTTCATGGTCAAATGTTACTTTTGTGTTACTTTAATATACAACAACCCTTTAGTATAATTTCTGGTTTTCAGAGATAGCACTACTTTGAAATACTTTGTCTTATTTTGCAGGGAGTATAATGAAGAGATTAAAATGCATGGGTTCTAGCATGAAGTCTTCCCTTTGATATTAACCAGTCACATGATCATGGGGAATTTAATAAGTCTCTCTGTGCCTCACTGTTTTCATCTGAGAAAATGCAGATGATAAAGCTATCAGTGTGTAGGGTTTTTATGAGATTTAAATGCCTAATTTATTAAAGTACTTAGAGTACCTGGAAACAAGTAAGGATTTATTAGTGTTAGTTAGAATTATTATGTCACAAAATGATCACAATGTTGGACAAATGCCTGTGTTTCAAATCTACACTATACCTCTAAAGTTGCCTGATTCTTTAAAAATTATCCAACATTTATCAGGTTGTATCATAATAAAACCTGAAAATATAGTCTCTAGAATTATGCACCTTCATCCTACCACCATTCTCAATCAATGTACATGTGGGTAAGCGTGATTTCAATGTCTAAACTCTGAGAGATATACTTGTGGAGAATGTTTGATCTACACATCATTTGGCAAGCTATTTAGGTGCAATTTAATGGGGCCCACGCTTTGCACTTAAGTGTCAGACCTGCTATTCAAACTCAGATCTTCTAACGTCAATTCTCCTGTTTTTATAGTCCACCATGCAGACTTTTTTGAAAGGAACCATATGCAAATCTTTGTTTTTATTGTGTAAAATGGAATGCTGTAAATTATTCCCCCAAATGTTTGACCACCGTTTTGCAATTAAACAAGATACACTTGGAACACTTGGAGCTTCACATACTTAGGGCTTATATAACCCTTTGTTATCTACTCTTAAAGTAATTACAAAATATGCTGCTTTTGGTATAAAGCTTGCAAAAACTAAAAATATATATCCTGGCTGAATTTGGCACCTAGATTCTAGTATATATTTGATAAATGCACTGAAAAGAAAATGTGTAACTCTGTTCTCTTCCTTGTAGAAATTATAGCAAGGGAGGAAGAAATTTGAGATAAAGTGTTTTTTACTGAATATTTTCCAGGTGACATAACGTGATCAACTATTCAGGTATGCTAAATATAAATTCATTAGATTTTATTGTATTCCAATGCAATAATGTCCCATATTGCATTCCAAGACTACAATAGAAACATCAAATATTGATACATAAATGCTTTCAAGTCACTGATATTTATTTTCTTATTCTTCAATAATCTTTTATTCTTACAATAAAAATAAAGCTCTCCTTCCACATCTCTCTGCTGGGTGAGGAAGGAGTCTTCCATGGCCAAGTGCTGATGTTTTTTAATTTTTAATATGTGCTTTCATTGGATTAAATGGCATAATGCTCTTTTCTATCAAGATAAATTTTAAATATTTTTTTTTATCATTTAGGACTTCTTTTTAACATTTATTTTACTCTCATAATTAATACATATTTAATGGTTAGGGTGACCATATAACTAGTAAGTTCAAACCAGAACATTTTCAGAAGTTTGAGGTTCTTAATGATTACTCTGAAACAAAAGGCAATACAGAACATAAGGTTATTCTATAAATGAATGAAGAATAAGGTTAAAATATCAGTAAGCAAAAGGAAAAAAATTCAAGTCACCCCATAGCTCCTACATGTAGATTTAGCTATATTTGGGTTTTATCATTATAAATATCTAAGCATACATATTATTTTTCCAAAAATTGACCTCATAGTCTTTTGCAGTCTGCTTTAATTAGTAAATGATGCATCAGGAAAATTTCCCAGTAAATAAATATTCCTGTACACTATTGTTTTAAATCATTGTTTTATACTATATTGCTACTATCTTTTGAAAAATGACAATCCAGCAGGCACATTCATTGTTTTGGCTGGACTGGTCATGTTCAAATATAGATCACAGTGTGTACAAAACCAGTCACTGCTGCTTCTCAGAGGTCAAGCATATATTATCTTTGAATCATAAATGGAAAACTTCAAAAGCTATCTCCATTTCTTTCCTCCTTTCTGTATTCATACAAACAGTAGAGCACTGGCCTATCCAAGTCAGGCAAAGGCATCAGGCAATCAAAAGAGAAGAGAGCCATAAAGTATTAACACCATACCTAACACTCACCAGATGAGCATTCACATTGCTTAACAGTATGGCTATTCCCCCAAATGTGGTAGAGTTGTTGATATGATCAGAGTACCAATTTAAGAGCTTTTGGAGATGGGCAAGGTATGGCAAATAAATCAATAATTATTACATTCCTAGATTTAAAAGAAAAAATACAAGTCTTTATGGAATTATCTACCTAGAAGAAATAAAATCATGAAACAATACAAATCCCCAGATTTGCATGAAAATCTCGAAAGGCAATTAATTCAGTAGGCTTATATTTGAATGTCATAGTGATAGACTCATTTGACAAATGACAAACAGTAATTGAGGATTGTTTTAGTTTGCCAAAGGGCTGCTGATGCAAAGTACCAGAAATGTGTTGGCTTTTATAAAGGGTATTTATCTGGGATAAAAGCTTATATTAATAGTTCCAAGGCTATGAGAAGTCCACATCAGGGCACCATAAGAGGTATTTTCTCACCCAAGTCTCACCCAGGTCTCACCCAGGGCACCATAAGAGGTACTTTCTCACCCAAGTCAGCTTCTACCAAGTGTAGAAGCCCGTGATCACTGCCTGGTCCCTGCCTTCCCTCTGTGCTGTCTCCTGGAGCTCAGCTAAGGGCAACCAGGCACAGGGCTTGTTCTTAACAGGTCTCTTTTCTCAGACTCAGCTGCTCTACTTTCTTCCTGATTTCAGCTGCAAACTATCAAGAAATGGTACATCTTTTCCTAGGGCTTCTTCAGCTGCTTGACCCTATCCTTTCTGTCATATGGCAGGGTCAAAAATGGCAGAGCTCCTTTTTCCGGTGTGTCTCTGTTTTTTTATCAGACCCAGCAAAAGGATGGGGAGTCACCTGAATCATGCCTAACTGAAGTAGTCCAATTGAAAAAAGGCCTTACACCCACTGGAGCAGACCAACCCACAGATGTTATCTTATTCGTTTTGGGATTCATAAAATAATTTCAAACTGCTATAAGGATCATGGAAAACTAATTACTCAGCAGATGTTTAGTTTGTTAGCTTTTATATGGCAGACCATCTAGTAGGCACCGTGAGAAGTAGAAAAAAGAATTAACAGAAAATCTACTTTAAAGGATTCCTTCTGGACTTGGAGATAAGTATATTTCTACTCTCAAAAGGGCAAGTGTGAAATACATGGTAGAAAATGGTAGTACTATGAAATGGTATTAGTTTAAATCTATGGGAATCAGAGGAGGCCAACTTCACATTGAACTGTTTTATAGCGGGAATATGGGTAAAGGAAGATTTCATCCAGTAAATGGCATTGCTTTGGGGTCTTGAAGGGTAGGGCTTGGCAAACTTGTGAGTAAAGTATAAGCTTTAGGAAGAGCACTTCAAGTGAAGGAAGCAGCAACAACAATAGTAAAATGGACTCTATGGAGAAGAAAACAATTATAGGATCAAAATAGTTTGTAAAAGAGCCTTAAAAATCAAAATCAGAAAATGCAAGAGCAGATACTGTTGCTCCTTGAATGGCAGAGCAATGATCATGGACTTCATTCTATTGATGACTTGAAGAAGTAATCGCTAAGTTTTTGAGCTGGTGCATAAAATACCAACTGTTATTTAATCCAGCACCTACTTAGTCCCACACATTTGCCTCCACTGATGCAGTCTTTCCAAGCAAACCATTTTGTCTTCTGTCTCTTCAAAACACTGTGTGAAAAGACCTCAACAGGCTAGACTCAGAGAAGCTGGAGGCTGCAGGCTTTCCTCTTTTTCTTTCTCTTACTCAAATCCATCAGGAATGTCACTTGTGAATGCTGCTCTGAACGTACAGTCTGGCTATCAGCAGCACTAACTCCCTTAATTCTGTTGTTATACTGTCACATGTGAACCAGGAACCATAGGTTTTTGGGGAAGCAGTTGCTTAATTGCAATCCACCCTTCCTTTTATTGTAGTATATGACCTTTTAAAGACCTGGATTTTGTCTTTAATAAAGTATGGATAGCAAAAGCAACCCAGAAACAGGAAGTTCTTAATATGGCCTAGTTATCATAGTTTAATGTATTTCCCTTGGTTTTGCATAAGGAAGAAGACAAGGTCTCAAGGTGCCGAATAAGCATTTCTCTTGAAGCCATTTTATTTAAGTTTTAATTGGTTTCTTTATCATTAATAAGCATTCATTAAGCTTGTGTGACAGTAACTACATTGGTCTCTGAAGAAAACAGTCACTGTCCACTCAATCTGCCCTCAGTAAACCCTTTGTCTCCTTCCAGTCGTTTCTCAGGGAGATAATTCTTCTTTGTTTCATCACTATTTGCAGATAAGCCCATTATCAATGTGACTTTGCAATTCATTTTGCCTGTTAATTCTTTGCCTAGCTGGGTTCTAGAAGGGGAATAACTGCAAAAAGATAATTTCTGTCACTGTTTGTTTCCATTTAGGCAATGAAAAACAAAGTTGGCAGTTTTAATTTCAATGAAGTCAGTGGCTCAAGACCCAAAGATGCAGCGACAGTATTTATCAGGTCTTTGATAGAACACTGTTCAGGAAAACTCATCTTTGGCTAACTGAGCCTCATATTTCAAAATTCAAAGTAATAAAAAGCCTCTGGGTGATGGAAAGAACAGAGTTCCCTACCACTCTGGGAGGGAAAAATTAGAGGGGGTTGATAATTTAATTACTTAAGGGTGACAGGAGACCCTTCCTAAGCTGCGGGAGGCTTGGGGGCAGCAGCAATCTCAAGGGGGGCGGGGCAGCAAAGCCATCTTCGAAGCCTGAAAAAGAAAGGAAATATTGGAGATGCAGAAAGATAGATAAGTGGGGCTTGGAGTACAGGAGGGTGGGGAGTTTAAAGGTATGTATATAAAATATAAAATCTATATTACTAGAATACATCAAGCTGACAAATTATGTAAGTTTTTTAAAAAAAATTATGCCTAATCCTAACTTGCAGGAGTATAAAAGTATTTACTGTGGACATTTTGGCATATTTTCTTCTGGCCTTTTTTTTCCATTCTGCAAAAAATAATCAAGATCATACTTTATAATGCTCTCCTACTGAATATTACATAATACAAACATTTACCCCTGCTATTAAAATTTGAAGAAAGATGTTTAAAACGAGAAAAATTAAAGAAAACTGACTCACACTTTGAAAGACTTTTTTCAGGGAGACCTCACTCATACTCTTCTTGCGGAGCGCCCCACTTTCTGAGCTCTCCACTTCTCACACTCTCTCCTCTTGCCTCTGCCTTCCCCCACAGGGCTTTTCCATCTCTTTGCATTGCCTTTCCTGTAAAACAGATGGTGCTTGAAACTTCCTTAGCCCCTTACAAAGCTGTTCCTCTAGCAACCTTCCCTAAAAGACTGGTTTTAAAACAACCAAAGATGTGCTTTGCTCCTGCTTGGCAACCTGGCAGCCCAGTCTAAAATGTTTCCTATGAAAGGCAATCAATTTTATGACAAGTTAATTAATCACAGTTCCACTGTAAAGGTTGGGGGGGGGGGCGGGCAAAGGCATTAAAAATAACCCCCAAACTACTTTGTGTGTGTGTGTGTTTCTGTGTTTAATTTTAGTTTCTAATTAAAATCAACATTTTTGACTCATTCCTACTTTCAGCACACATGCTCCTGCTTCCTGCTGGGACAGGGAATTGGTTGGAGAAAATCAGAGATCAGAGGAAAGAAGTTCTAGGAAACTGACATGCTACCTTATGCCTAGAAGTGTGGAGTAGAACTGGAGGTCTTTATTTCAAACTGATATTCCTGATCACGAGTTGTAGTAATGATCACATTTTGAAAATATTTTATTCTAATCCCAATGATTTGAATGGGGTTAAAAAAGAAGATAAGGTCCTTAGGGGTCATAATTATAGTACTAGTACTACAAAAAAATAATATTTATTGAGTGTTAGTTTCCTGGTATGCACTATTACTTAAATGTACTACGTTAATCTTTACAATGACCAATGAGTAGGGTTGCATCAGAACACAACTGCAAGTGACAAAAACAAAAACAAAATAAAACAAACCACCCTCATTCAAGTCATTTATTGCTCTGGATTTCTGTGTCTTCACTTGCAAAATGAACCTTTGTGAAGATGGTCTCTGAGCTCTGTTGTAGCTGTTCAGTCGATGGTAGGTAGGCATTTACTGAGTTCATTCCCTGTAGCAAAGTATTTCTTAAATGCCTTCATACTGAGCTTTTACTAAATGCTCAATGTTTTCTTTCTGGAATGACTAATAAGGTAGATTAAAACTGGCCCCGGGGAAGTGGCTGTGGCTCAACCAGTTGGGCTCCCGTCTACCATACAGAGGCCCTGTGTTCCTGTCCTGTGGCCTCCTTGTGAAGGCAGGCTTGCCTGCATGCTGCAGAGAGCCACCAGCCTGCAAGTGCCACACAGAGCCAACTCAGCAAGGTGACCCAACAAAAAAGGGAGACAAGTAAAAACACAGAAGACTGCGTAGCAAATGGACACAGAGCAGACAGTAGGCAAGCTGCAAGGGGGCGGGGGCGGGGGGGATGGAAAAAAACTGGCTCCAAATTCCTTGCTACTGCTTGCTACTCCTCCCACTCCTCCAACGCCTTTCTCCTTGCTTCAGATAACTCTGGCCCCACCTATTTAAAACACTGGACTCAGTGAGAATCCCCCCAGCTGAGCCTAATCATTCTGTAAAATCAGGAGAGATTGTAGTTTTAAGCCTCTAGTTTCCGGGAGGTTTGTTATGCAGCCAATCATAGCTGGAACACCAGCTTGTTCATGGATTTGGTTCCCTTATTGGTCTTATATTATGCACCACAGGTGAGCGTATACAACAGTAGCTCAACCTATCTGAAGTTTTAAAATTGCACAACTCTGCATCTTTCTTTTTTTCATCTGCCTTTATTTAGATCCTTCACCTGATTCTGAGTTGATCACACAAATCTTTAAAACTTAAAATGCCATGGACATTTCTACTGGATGTGTTTGGTAAAATGTTCCAACTCCAGGAGGAAGTTAGAGGTTTGAATATGGCAGCAAGGGCCAAAGGAGGAAAGGAGCATGTAGAGAAAAGAACTGTTGAGCTGCCTCCTGATTTTATTTTGGCTACTGCTGTTCTGCCTTCCTAAAAGTACTTTACCTCCTTCTCTTTCAGGTGCCTTCTCTTTCAAATAAGATACTGGATTACGTGATACTGAAAATTCTTTGTTGCTCTGAGCCTCGGTTTCTTTTACACTAGAATGCTCATGTTCTACCTCCACAGGATTTTTATGAGGATTAAATTATCATGGGTAAATTGTCTTTCCAGCACCTGTTACCTAGCAGGTAATAAATGGTCCAGTATCACTATCAAATATGATTCAATGTCTGGATAGCTGAAGCTGGAGAAAGGAGAGTTCAAGTTTCCTTAGATACTAGGAATGTACTATGCATTTAACATAGTTTATCTAATAAAACACCTACTGGTTAAGCTGAGGTTGATTTTTCCGTATTTAAATTTAAGATGGGAAGATGAAAACGTCTGCGCAACTGCCACTGCCTCCCCTCAGAGGGGAGAACCTACTTCGCCCTTCGTTCAGCGCCAGTGTTTACACACCAACTTTTAGGGAATTAATGCTGGTGCCCCGGCGTAATAAGTAGGCTCAGTGCTTCAGAAACAGGGAATTACTAGCGGCTCTGGACATTTGCTGGGATTTATTTACATTTCCTAAGAAAAGTCTTCTGCCACACTCACCAAGGCCGCGCCAGCGAGGGTCTCACTGCGGCACGCGGCGCGCGGGCGCTGCGGGTTATTCCCCAGGTAGCCGCTAAGGGGAGCCGGCGCGGGCCCGCCCCCCGGGTTGCTATGACAACAGTAGGCGCGCAGCCCTGCGAGCCCAGCGCCAGCTAAAGCGAAGTGTAGGATCGCAGCGCGCTTCCGGAGGCTCGGATATTGCATCCAGCCCGCGAGCTTCTGAGCGTGTCTGACTCCTGTTCCTTCTCGGACTGCTCCCTAACCCGGCGGGGCTTTCCAAAGTGAAAATGGTCCACCATTCTGGCTCGATTCAGTCCTTTAAACAGCAAAAAGGTCAGTTGGAATCTTGCTACCCTCTCCCCGCTGCCGTCACGTCCCCCTCTGCATGGCCTTGCAGTAGTGTAGGAGCATCTCTTGCAGACTGATGCTACGCAGAGGTGGCGAACTCTGTGAAGTTAAAAGAAATTGTGTTTTCCCTTAAATGTCTCTTCACTCTGCATCTTAGTTGAGTCTGATTTTTGAGCCTCCGCATGGTCCCTGGAAGAAGCGGAATCCGTCATTTCATGGGCTTGATTGAATGTATGTTTCTGCTAAGACTCTTTTAATACATTGCAGCAAACCAGCTTAGTGGGGATTGTTCTACCAGTCCAGTGACGCCCCGAGGTTTGAAGACAGGACTATTGGACGACGTTTGCCCCAGTCTGTGATACAAAAGGAGAATAAGCTTCACACAAACAAATATCCTTGCGACACGTTTACACAATTCTATGATAAATAAATTCTTGGAATTCTCCAGAAGTTAGTCTGTCCCAGTTGAAGGGGCTCCATAACTTCCTTGGAAAACTTTTAATTTGCTTGTATCCTACGCTTGATTTTGGGTTTCAGGTTGTTGTTCGGTTCCTCCTCTAGGGGCTTGGATTGTTCCTCTTAACTTATCCCTCAAAGTTCGCCCTGGATGCGGTGTATATGTTCATATGCAAATCAAGAATTATTCCAAGATATCCTCACTCATTGGTCCTTGTTTCTTATTTTGTTTAAAGGTCTTTCTCTAGTAGGTGCTTATTTTTAGGTATATTCCTAGTTTGCTGGAGATTGTCCTAAAGCACTTATTAAGCAACATAAGTTATTTTATTGAATTAATATTGTAATTATGCCACAGTTGACCACATAATATCTAGGAATTGAATTCTGCAAGGTACATTTGCTCATGCAAACTAAATACTTACCTAAATATCCCTACTTTTTCTTTTAGATGTTATCCATATTTCTTTTGTCAACACTTGCTTCCATGTATATATTTGACTCTGTTTTTAAAGCAAAAACTGAATGGACACACCAGAGATAATTTAGGAGGTATCACTGCATTCGGTAGACTGAGTGAGCATCCAATTCCATAATTCTAGACTCTTTCAAGTCCAAGTTCTTTAGGCTTTTTAAAAAATATGTTGAAATTGGGAGTGGCAGGAGAGAGTGGGATAGACAAAAATTTCAACTAGAATGCAAATGTAAATGTCCCAAAGAAAATTAAGTTGCTTCAAAAAGTTTTGCTTTCTTTAATCATTACTTTAAAACTAAAACAGACTTTTGTAATAGGAAAAAATATATGGGAAAATTGAAACTGCCTCATATACCTAATGTCCTCCTCTGATGCATGCCTCGAGGTGATTCATTCCTGGGACGTGGAATCTTGATATGGCCCCTGCAAAAATTTATTACGTATTGGTAAATGATGTGTTTTTTAAAGAAGCAAATAATTGCCAATTTTAGAACCAACTGTCATTGCTTAAAATGAGTGAGAAACAGTGATGAAAATCCTGGCACTTCATATTGTTTCCATGATGATGTATTATGAGCATTTACTTTCAAGTCTTCCTTTATTTTTTGGCATGAAAGGCAGCTTTAGCAAAAGGATAAATATGGAGAGGAGGAGGGGTAGGAAGAGAGCATCATTTTCTTTTTGCTAAGAGATTGTGCATAATTGCTTTATAACTCTGTATTTTGAAAAAAACTGACCAAATTGAGGATTATCTATTTTAATTTTTTTGAAAAGGTAGAAACAAAATAATAACTCTAAATGCTTTCTGACCCAGGAGGCATGGAGCAGAAGATGTTTGGGGATGCTGTTAACCTTAAAATTAATTGGGAAGCTGCACACTAAAGTGGAAAAAAAAATCTGGACTAGAAGTCAAGAGTTTTAGATGTTAGGCTTGCCTTTGTTATTAGCTGAGAAACCTTGGGCAATGTGGTTTAACTTTGGATTTTGCTTCATGTATAATATGAGTGGATTGAACTCTTGACCCCTGCAACCTTTTATCTCTCTTCCTCTGTTCTTTGGGAATGACAGTTGGCAGTTTGAAAGCAGAGATGATTTCTTCTTGAGCCAGAGAAAGAGAACTTGGCTTTTCGTTCACTTTTAGGAAATAATATATCTGAGTAATCCTGTTTCAGTTTATGAGATTTATTTTTGTTTTAGTCAAGTGAGCTCAATTTTTTAAAAAAATTTTATTTCAAAGTTATAATCCTTATTTAGATGGATATTTCCAGAAAACACTGTCATTATAAGACTTAAATGATTTCCATCCTCTCTTGAAAAATAGACACACTCGTTATATTTAACCTCTACCCAAGTCACATAGTTTCCCATATATGTGAGAATTATGTAGTAATCAAACCCTGGGTCCAAATTCCCTCACAGGTATTACCCAGTCATTTTCAATAAATCAGTACAGTTTCCAGAATAGTGATCCATGGAATGAAATTCTATATGTAAAACCAAATTTCTCCTTTAATTTAATATATGGGCGTTGTGTTTGACCCTGGGTTTTACGTTATGTGTGTGTGTGTGTGTGTGTGTGTGTATACATATAAGAGAAGTTATGACCTTAGAAAATAACCATGTATAATGTGCAGAATTCCCGTACAACACCCCTCCATCAACACCTTACATCATTGTGGAACATTCGTTACAGATTATGAGAGAACATCATTAGACTGTTACCACTATGGTCTATTATTTACATTTGGTATATTTTTTCCATACACCCCTATTATTAAAACTATGTATTAGTATTGTATATTTGTTATAGTTATTGAGAGACTCTTATATTTGTACTGTTTTTTAAAATCTATTATTTCTCTCCTCTCCCCCATTGTCTGCTCTCTCTGTCCATTTGCTGTGTGTTCTTCTGTGTCTGCTTGCATTCTCAGCCACACAGGGAATCTGAGTCTCTTTTTTTTACATCATCTTGCTGTGTCAGCTCTCTGTGTGTACAGCGCCACTCCTGGGTGGGCTGTGATTTTTGTGTGGGGCAGCTCAATGCAGGGTGCATTCCTTGTGCATGGGACTCCCCTGCATGGGGGACACCCCTGTGTGGCATGGCACTCCTTGTGCGTGGCAGTGCTGCATGTGGGCCAGCTCACCACACAGGCCAGGAGGCCCTGGGCTTGAACCCTGGACCTCCTATATGGTAGGCAGATGCTTTATCAGTTGAGCCATGGCCGCTTCCCTCACATTTGTAGTGTTAACCACAGTCCATCTTTCACCACATTCTTGAGTATGTTATACAGTCCCATACCTTGTACAGTCCATCCAAAGTGTATACTCAGTGGCTCTCACTTTCATCACAGAGTTGTGCAGTCATAGCCACAGTAAACCTTCTAATGTTTTCCTTAGTCCAAAAGAAAAATCCCATAACTCCAATAATTGATCCTTAGCATTGATATAGTACATTTTTGGACATTGATGCAAGAATATTATAATATTGCTGTTAACTCTAGTCCATAAGTTACATTAATTGTACTTCTCCCATGCATCAGTATATTCTTATAACTTATAATAGATATATACATTGATTCTAGATCATAGAAGAACATTCTTGTAATTGCATTATTAACCACAATCCTCATTTACCTCTGGGTTCATTATGTCATTCAGTCCCTAGACTATTCTCTAGCTTTCTTTTGATTGACATTTACCTCCCTAGACTACGCCTTTCAGCCACAAACCCACTTATAAACCAGCTGTGTTAGTTGTACCATCAACTCTATTCATTTTCACATTTTTATAGTCAAGCTAATTAAAAATTCTACAAACATTAAACATCAGTACCCCTTCTCAGCCCTCATCCTATCTCCCAGTAACCTCTACTCAAGGTTTTAACTCTCTGTGTTTATTCTTTATATTTAGTTCATTTTAGTGAGACCATACAGTATTTGTCCTTTTGTGTCTGGCTTATTTCACTTAGTATAATGTCTTCAAGTTTTGTCCATTTTATCATATGTCCCCCAATTTCATTTGTTCTTACAACAGCATAGTATTCCATTATATGTGTGTACACACATACACACACACACAAAATATATATACACACACACTGCCCTTTGTTTATCCATTCATCAGTTAATGGAAACTTGTCACACCTGAGTTTCAATCCCGAATCTCCAATTTACTAATTATGTTACTTGATATCTCTAAACCTCATTTACCATTTCTGTGAAATGAAGAACATAATATCTACCTTGCAGAGCTGTAATGCACTTAACAGTTTGGCCCCAAATTTGGGGCTCTGTAAAATTTAGGCTCGTAGGTCTTTTATTGACTCCTTAGGAATAAAAAAATCTGTCAGCTGTTCTATAATTTTACTTCCTTTCTTTATTTTCTTTTGCCTCTTAGTTTTATTACTTTAAGGTTTAGGTTAAAGAAAACAGTGGCCTGTGGCCTATCTAAGGATGATCATTTATAATGATCTTTAGTTTCAATCACAAACTCTACTGATTTCATATGTCCATCCTCAGGAAAACTTCCAAGAGAATACATTTAGATATCCAATTAATTTTATGATTTTAAAGCTCCATTGCAAGGAAATGATATATGTTCACTCTCCAGTCAACCCATATTTGCCAAGCTCTTGCTGTATGCCAGGTACTGTACTTAGTGATGGCATTTTCATTTCTGAATCTATTACTGCAAAAAACTCTTTCTGCAGAGAGCTCAGTTCAGTAGGAAGTCTGAGAGGTTTGCTCAACACAGCCTTTTGTGAATTTTAGGTATCCCTGCATTTTTCTAGGAAGATGTTGAAATTTTGTTTCTTGGCAATGCCAATTGTGTTTTCTGAGGAAGACATCCACATAAATTTTTGAATTTTCATTCTGTTTTACTTAAATTACAGATTGTCTTAAAAAGCTTTATTAGTAAGCTAAATGGGTGCTGATGCAAAGTACCAGGAATTTGTTGGCTTTTATAAAGTATATTTATTTGGGGTAAAATCTTATAGTTACCAGGGTCTAAAGAATCCAACTCAAGGTTACTTCCTCACCAAAGCCTGCTTGCACATGTTGAAGCAAGATGGCAATTGACCTCTGCCTTCTTCCTCTTAAGGCCCCATGGTTCCAGCTTCTTCTGATCTCAGCTGTAGTGTGGCATAGGGCTCACCATTCTCTGGGCTCACCTGCTTTGTCCGCTTCACAAGGTCAGCTGTAAACTATGAGGCGAGTGACTCATCTCTCTTCCTGTGGCCGCAGGTTCAAAGTTCTCTCCTCTGTGGAGTCTGTGGAGCTCTCTTTCTTCCTGTGCCTTCTTCTGTGTGTTTTCTTGAATGAGGATCCGTTTATATAACCTACCAAGGGGGCAGGGACTTAACTTGAGTTATACCCTACTGATGTGGTCTAATCAAATCCCTAATCTTGACATAGTTTAATGAAAGATTGTATTTGATCAGATGGATCTAATACAGTTAAAGGGGATCACACCCAGAGAAATAGATCAGTTTATAAACATAACCTCTCTTTTTGGAATTCATAAATAATCTCAAACTGCCACAAAGCTTAACAAATGAGAATCTGTTAAAAAAAAAACTAAAGTTGCTTTTCTTATTTCTAAGGTCCTGAGGGTAAATTGGACTATGTTACAGTTATAGACAGATGGAAGTGTGCCTTTGCCTTAAGTGCATCTTGGAGGAGCACATCAGCTGGCAAATTAGCAGTGATTTCCGGTGTAATTCCAATTGTGCTTCCCAGACTGCCTTGCTTTGCTTTACTGTTTTAAGATGGACTAGCATGTCGTCAAAGAGTGGGTGAAAAAGGGCAGTGATAGTTCTGGCTTCTGGTGGCTGTTATTTACCAGACAGCTGGCTAGACTGTCAGAAACCAGAGGTCACATCAAACACAGTCTGTCCCAAAAGGTTTGGGCTTAATAGGACCAGCTGAAGCTGTGAAGGGATTCATCATTATCCTAAAGGTCATTGTTAAACATGAAAAGAATGTTTCTAATAATTCCACAGAATCAAACACTTCCTTCTTAAACAACTGATTTAATAACAATAATCCTTTTTACACTTGTGTGAGGCCTTGAAGACTTTCCTTTTCTTTTTCTCAGTATAAATTATTTACTATTACATGTCCACCATTAAAGCCTCTTAGCAACCATTCTGTGTTGTGCTCAGTTCTTACTTCACAGTGCACAGAAAGGACAGCACTGGGAAAAATAACTAGTTTCAGAAACTGATCTCTTTGATTTAAGCCTCCTTTCCTTCTCACTGATACTTTTAGGATCTAGAGCCCTCAACAACCTTACTAGAAAAATACCTGAAGCCAATTATACATGGACATACATTCATTCACATGTGTATTAACTCATCACAGTAATTTCACAGTGTATCCTTTTATTTTTGCAGAACATAAGGCAATATATCTTGTTAAAATAATTACAGGTGATAGAGGAAAATGTTGGGAGAGAAGTTTTAGGGTCAGGAATTATACTTGTCTTAACCTGGATGATATGAAAGAATTGAACATCTAATTTAATTGATTCCCTGAGGTCTTTTGTCCATCCCTTAATTTTCTTTCCTTTCTTCTATCTCTGTATTTTCTCCCACGGAAGATCCCGGATACTTAGAGCTCTAGTGCCCCCATGATAGTTTCCCCAGTGATGAAGAACTAAACTATGAAAGTTTATAAAGTTATTTCCATCCAAAGAAAGAAAGCAAGACTTGTGTCTGGGACCATTTCCTAAATAATCCTATTTACCTCAAATGGCTCAGAGGTATCACTGTTTTATTAAAAATAAGAACATTAATGTTTGAAATAGTAACTTTCAATCAGCAAGAATAGTATATATTATATGATTAATGGATATGCTTTATTTAGGAATAATAAATAATACAGTACAAGAGAAATTCCATCCAAATAAATTATAATTTTAACATGTGCATGTTTAAAGCATAGAATTCAATTCTCCAAAACATCATATTCCTTGAGTACTCTAGAGAGCTTAAGATTTCATTTGAATCAATTACATTGGATTTAACATTATATTCTAGACATGAAAAAACAAATTGGGAGTTGATGATTGTATATATCAGCTTTCAAAAGAAGCCAAAACCTTTAAAAACAACAACAACAACAGAAAAAGACAACCACCTTCTTTTTATTATTTGAATATTTTATAAGTTCACAGATGTTTATAAAATATTAGTGTAAAAATTGCGGATTAAATAAAGCAGCTATACCTTAATGAAAAGAGCTCTGTTTCATAATTCCTTGTTATTCTATCTGTCATAACCTTAGGCATTTACCTTTTCTGAGTTATAGGTTCCTTATCCAAAATTTTGGGATACTAATCCCCTCCTCTCAGGATTATGGTGAATGATAATAATAACAAAAAACAGCAGCAACAGCTAATATTGTGTGGACACTATTACCCCTGTTCCAAATGTTTGAATGTACTGCATTATTTTCTGCTCATTAAAGCTTTACTACTTAGAAACAGTATTGTTATTATTTTGCAGGTGAAGGAACTGAGGTCTGTAGAAGTTGTAATATATGCATTGCCTGCTTAATTCATTTAATGAGCGGTAGAGCTGGGGTTTAAACACAGCTCTCCCTGCCTCCAAAGGCCACATTCCTAATGACTGTATATTCCATGAGCCTAGTCCCTGCAGGTTCTTTGGAAAACAAAAAACCTAAGCAGCAGGAAGGTATCTATCTCATCCCACCTGATTTTCACCGCAGCTGACTATAGCTTGCTCTCTTTCTCTACCTCTTCTCAAAAAAAAAAAAAACCATTATTATAGTTTAAGGCGGAATTCTGTTATTTTCATGCTTGATCATGGGTGGTTCACTGCCCCTTCCCTGGTATCAATTACCTTGCATATAAAATAGCAAATTTAGAATGTTATCAAAGTTCTCTGCTGACTCCACAGTTCATTAGAAGTTACAGAAGTGTAATTTCTAAATCTGACAGGGGATTAGCACAATCATCTAGGCTGTCCACTCTTTTATTGCCTTTCCTCCTAAATTTCAATGAAAGTAGCAGTTGCTTTAAATTCTGTCATTTCATTCCAACAGTATATAATATGACTATCCCTGCTGTAGGAACCAGTTCACTGAAACATGAATCTCCCCATATTCAATTCTCCTTATGACTGAGGCATTGTTGGCTGGTGGAGGAGAGGGCTTCCCGGTGGGTAAAATCAGGTGGATGTGAAATTAACTAAACAAAAATATTTTGCAAATGTCCTGTATTAGTTGTGGTATAATTTTTATTGCATTTCTAGGAAGCTACTGGAATGACTCAAAAGCACTTCCTAAAAATAACTCCTAAAATTTTTATATTTTATGTTTGACTTTTGTGCACTATTAATAGTAATTTGAGGGGGCTACTTTGCAAATGTATGTGTCTTATCTGCTTTAAACACATACACTATTACTCCTTGGAATCCTGAACAAATTATTTCATCTACCTTAGCTTAGTGTCCTTATGTATAAGTTTTATGGTTTAGTAAATTTGCAAGATCTAAAGGATCACTGATGTTCTTATTAAATGCAAATTCTCCAGGGGAAGAAATTAGGTATCTATATATTTTTCCCTCATTTTTTTAAAATTAGAAAAGATGTTGGTATACAGAAGTCATGCAGAAATACAGAATTCCCATAAGTATACCCCCCTCAGACACAATCTTCCTTATTTTAACATTTTGCCTTACATAATACCTTTGTTACAATTGGTGAAACAATATTACTATAATTATATTCTTAACTATAGTCCATAGTTTACATTATGGTCACTCTTTGTATTATACAGTCCAATGGTTTTTAAAATTTTTATTCTGGTAACAACCCAAAATTTCTCGTTTTAACTGCTTAAATAAATTCATCGGTGTTAATTCCTTTTACAAATTGTGCTATCATCATCACCATCCATTACCAGAACCTATTTTAACAAATATCCATCCTAGGTGATTGTATTAGTCAGCCAAAGGGGTGCTGATGCAAAATACTAGAAATTGATTGATTTTGAGGTGAAAGCTTACAGATACCAGGCCATAAAGCATAAGTTATTTCCATCGCCAGAGTCTATTTTCATGTGTTGGAGCAGGATGGCTGCTGACAGCTGCAAGGGTTCAGGCTTCCTGGTTTCCTCCTTTCCAGGGTCTTGCTTCTCTCTGGTTTCAACATTCCTTCCTTTCCAGGGCTTGCTTCTTCCTGGGCTCAGGGTTCCTCTCTTCCTGGGACTGACTTCACTTTCCTCTGTGAGCTTACTTCCTGGGGCTCCAGCTTAAGGCTTCAGCATCAAACTCGAACATCAAAACTCCAACTTCAAAAAAACCCCAACTCTGTCCTTTGCCATGCCTTTTACCCCCTTGGTGGATGGGGACTCAACACCCTAATGATGTGGCCCAATCAAAGCCCTAATTGTAACTCAATCATACCCAGGTATAGACCATATTACAAACATAATCCAATATCTATTTTTGGAATTCATAACCATATTAAACTGCTACAATGATTCTTATAATTGAGCCCATTTGTTAAAATAATAATATAGCTATGAAGGCATTTAGTGAGATAATGAATTTAAATGACCACATTATAGTAAGTTGTCAATAAATGCTATTAGTATGTGTGGTGTTCTATTTACAACAACAAACTAAATAGCTTTAGATACATTTAGTTGCATACATACATGCGGTAGTATGAAAATGTAACTTCAGTTATTTCTGATATTCATTAAAATCCCTTAGTTCTTCCTCTTTAAGGTTTTTTTTCAAAGATTTATTTATATTTATTTATTTCCGCCCGCCCCCCGCCTCCCAGGTTGTCTGTTCTCTGTGTCTATTTGCTGCGTCTTCTTTGTCTGCTTCTGTTGTTGTCAGCAGCACGGGAATCTGTGTTTCTTTTTGTTGTGTCATCTTGTTGTGTTAGCTCTCCGTGTGTGCGGCACCATTTTTGGGCAGGCTGCACTTTCAGGCTGCACTTTCTTTAGGGCTGGGCAGCTCTCCTTACGGGGCGTACTCTTTGCGCATGGGGCTCCCCTACATGGGGGACACCCCTGCCTGGCATGGCACACCTTGCGCACATCAGCACTGTGCATGGGCCAGCTCCACACGGGTCAAGGAAGCCCAGGGTTTGAACCGTGGACCTCCCATGTGGTAGATGGACGTGCTAACCACTGGGCAAAGTCTGCTTCCCTCTTTAAGGTTTTGATGAGGTTCCTAAATGGGGGGAGTTTCTGTCTTGTCTCATTGATTCTTTCACTTCTAGTTGATTCATGTCAGACTGAGCACTTCAACTTATGAGTTGTTAGATTTGTAGGCTGAGACTTTGTCTCCAGTTGTTCCCTCATAACCTTTTTAAATGCCCTAAATGCCATCAATTCTGTATCTTTGCTCTAGGTATTTCATCTCCTATTTTCCACTATACAACTTCTTGCAAAGGAGTGGGGCTTTGTTGAATAGCCTTTTATAATGAAATGCCTCGGAATGGCTTATTTGTAAAATATGTGGTAAAGGTTTATAGCTCTCCTTGATTTATGTATGGGGAAAATGTGTGCTCCGTTTTGGTTTTGGAACTCACTTTCATAATTTAAAGTAACTGTCAAAAAGACAATATGTGAAATAAAAAGCAATGATATGGAGTCACACAGATTTTGTAAAGACAGGTTTTTAAAAATTAATGTCTTTTCATATATGAGGAAGAGGGACAGAGAGGTTAAGCAATTATTCAAGGTCACACAACTAGGCAGGTAGAAATGCGATGAGGATTACACGTTCTCTAAAGATAGCACCTCCCTTTTACAGGGATTGCTATATAATGTGCTCAATATTGGTAGCTATTATTTCTAAAACTGACTCCCTATCACCACTCCAAATCAGTAAATGTTATGATTGTGCATGTTCTCAGCAAAGGATTTTACTTTTGACCTGTATTGTCTCCACTAGTTGCTTGGTTACTCCAACATCTTCCAATTCAGTTTTCAAATATTTTCGCCAAAGGCTAGCTGATTGCAAAGATTCAACTTATTTTTTTCCTTCTAAGCAAAGTGAATACAATTTACTGACGTTAGCTCAATTTAGACCTATTCCAAAGCGATATAGGGTATTTTACCTGTGAACTGGTAGATCTCATAGACACAGTGTATGCTTGTAGCCATCCAGTCTACTTGTCTCAGATTACCCTAAGTTTCATTTGAATATATAAATATAAGAAATGCCTCAGACTTATAATGAGATAGATAAGTGGTTAAAAGCTTGAGTGCAGGCTTTAAGCAACTTGGATTCAAATTTTGCTTCTGTATGACCAGCTGTTTATGATCTGTATGATCTTGGTCATCATTTTTGTTTCTCCAAGTTTCACTTTTTCTCCTATGTAAATTGAGCTTAATAGAATTGCTGTGCATATTAGTTATAGTACATAAAAAGCAATAGGCCTTTACCAATCCTCTTTTGTGTTCTTTTTTTCTTTCTAATCTTGAACAGTTCTAAGACATTAAAAAATGGCTTATCTTTGCAGATGTAAAGATTTCTACAGAAGGAATAGTCAAATTTAAAATGCTTTTCTCTCAGTTTAGAATTTAGGCTGATTTCAATCACTGTGGATCTGTGTGTCTCAACATAACTAGGGTATGACTTTAGGGGGAAAAGAACTCAAAATAATCCAGTTATATTGTTAATCTCTGAATTGAATTCATTTTTCTGATATGATATTTCCAATTTCTGATTGTGTGTGCTCTATTAGTATGCTTATAAAATTGTAGAGAAATGGTATTCATGGAATGAAATTATGGAAAATGGCAACTAAGAACAATTTTATTCCAGTTGGGGCTCAAATTGTGCCTTTCTTTCACCATATTTTAGGCATGTTAAAATATGAAACAAAAAGATAATTTATAATATGCCACCCATTTAGCATAGGCAAAAAAATTGGAGATCAAAATTCCTGTATTGAGGAAAATGCTGCCTTTCAAAACACTGTCTTTGGGATAATGACTCCTTTGGGCCACTGGTATTTTGAATGATGCTTCTTTATTGCTCACACGTTGCTCCAAGAGAAGTGAGTTGGTGGTAAGCACCACATTGAACAGCTTGCAGTTAGTCATACTCTTGCCAGATGTGAACTCACCCACTCAGAAACACTTATGCCCATTTAGACAAAGTTACTCTAGAATATAAATCATGACTCTCAGTTATTTTAGTATGTACAGTTCATATAAATTTACATTTTGAAAAATTATTTTATATGTTCCTGTAAAACACTATATAGTGATTGAACTGAACAATGAGTGTATAAACATGCTGTTCTATTCTAAAGTACCCTCTCCCAGGCTTCCCAACCTCCATGAATCACATATACTCCAACCATACATTTTCAAATCTGGACTTCTTGTTCACTGTATTATTTTACCTGGATATGCATATTGACTGAAAGATAGATGTACTGGGATAGGAAATTAGATGTGACTGGGATCATAAGTGTGACTTACTCTAAACCTCATGTTTTTTGTTTCTTCAAATAGTTGTTAAATATCTACATGTGCCAGGTACTTTGTTAACTCTGGAAAAACACTGTTGGGGCAGCTCTGTTAAAATTTATGCTCACTTACATGGATGCTCAAGGTGCTTCAAGGTAGAGCTGTCTCACCATCAGTCATTTTTGCTGAGGAAATAACTGGCTTTTATTTTTTGGACACTGCCTGGAGTCATAAAAGTGCTTTCATTGGTCAAGGAATCACTTAAAAAATTGAAAGCAAGCAAAAATGTTTTATGAACAGCTGTAATCAGCCTTGTCCTTAGAGTAAACTCCTGGGAGCTGATCCAACATTGAAATCCAAAATGTGCTGCCTATATCCATGTTTTGGAAATATTTTAATAAAATTTCCCAGCATGTAGTTCTTATAAAATAGGTAGTATCAAATGGTAGTTACATACAGGGACTTCAAATCCTGGCTAGCTCTGTGATCATAAGTACATAAATTACTTAAAACTTGACTTTCTTGCCCCTGAATAGCACCTGCTTCATATAGTTGCTGTGAAGATAAAATAGGATACGTTCAAAACAATTAGTACTATTCTCACTGACTAGCAAAGTGCCTGACACAGAGGTGGCCGTCAATGAATATTAAACTATTGAAATTAATGCTTCTTGGTCATTGAAAAATGAAGCCAATGATGACAAGTAAATTAGTGGATATTTATTCAGTATCTAGCTAGCGAATACAAATGTAGTGTTGTTCTAAAGAGCAGAGAAGGCAAATACCTGGATTCCAACTGATCATGTCTTCCTCTTTTCCAGTCAAGGCCAGACTTCAAAATATTGCCACCAGCATGTCATTATCAGGACAGAGTTCACGTGGGAATGAAATCTTTCTGCCAAACTTATTACTGAGTCAGGAATTTGTCTCTACTTTATCCCATGCTGGAAACTAATCAATATTCATTCCTTCTTCACTGGAACATAGCCTGCACCTACTAATCCCTTAAGGATGAGGGGAAGTTTTTTCTGATCTTTATTAGTATTGATAAGAGGAAGGAGTAAAGATAAAAGGAAAAAGAGGAATCAGAGCAAAAAATGTTGGGGATTGCATCTTAAAGATGTAATTATGAAAATAATACAAATACTGATTTGTTTTATATCTTGAAATCCAGATACTGTTGGCTTTACATCTTGAAAACTAGTGTATTATGCAAAACCTTGCCATTCACCTCTATGTGTTCTACAGAGAGCAAGAAAGGAGTCCAGGGCCAAAAGACCCCTTTTATGACTGATGAGTGTTCCGCTTTAGTCCTGCCCCTCGCCCACTGTTTGCCAAGGTAAAGAGGTGCAAACTTCCCCTGCTAAATATTATCCACCTCAATTATCACTCATTTCATCTTCAATCCTATATCTCTCCCCTTTCTTTTAACTTGTGACTTCTTTTTCAATAGTATCTTTTAAAAAATTTTCTCCTCTCCTCATTCCATTCCTGAAACATACATAAATCCAAAATCATCATCATTTAAATCTTCATTAAATACTTTATGAAATAAAATATGGCATAAGTAAATAAGAATGACTTCTAATAAGCATAATGCTACTAATTTTGGGGACAATAAAAAGAAAGTTACTTTCCTCAGATATATTTTAAATTAGTAGGGATCAGATAAATTACACAATTTATTACTGATGAGGAAGCAAATTATTACTCATTTAATGAATTTTATTGAATGTTTATTATATACTGCACACTGCGCAAGGTACAGGAATATGGAGACAAGTAGAAGGGATAGTTCCCTACCAGGATCTGACATTTTAGTGGGGAGACATCTAGGCAAGCATAGGTGACAGTGGAGTGTGATAATAATGCTGAGAGGGTGGTCGTGAATCTGGTGACATGATATATGGGGACAGGAAGCCTAATTGAAGAGGAGGAGGTGGTTTTTCAAGAGAAGTTCATAGTTGCCCTTATGAAATTTTTGACTTTTTGCTGCTTTGACTTCATTTTTAAATTCGTTACCTGTCAGGGCTAATAATAAGTGCAGAGGTTGATAAAGCTCCTTGAGAAGTCATGAGCATTGTATTAACTTAATACAATGGTGAATTACTGTGTTAAGGAGAAATAATGATTAGTTTGTTGAATTAGACACACCATTAATTGCTCCCAACTGAAGTAAGATAATTTTGATTCATAGCATGCACCTTAATTTCAGTGTTATTTTAGTGCCACATTTACAAAATTATCTTTTATCTCAGAGTTTGATCTTTGAAGCTAGACTTTAAAGTTAGATTCAAGCACAATGTAAAATTCAAGATTGAATATTCTTTCTGTGACCTACTTTTTGCAATTAAAACAGTAATGTACAGTTAATGTCTTAATATTTGTACAGCTGTTTACAGTTTTATCTCGCTGATATAAGAATCTCACAATAATTAGCCCTGGAACGCCTTATGGGCACTAAATTAATATTTCTTAACTAGACTTTCCCAATTTGCCCTAGTAGGTGCCATTATTTGTCAGGGACTCCTGCTCACTGCTAAAAATCATTTGACAAAATGAGATTTTTTAAAGAAGCGAATGAGTCGGTGAAGAATCTTGCTCAGTATTAGGAAGAGCCCTGGTAACTGTTCAAGCCCTCTGTTCTTAGAGGAGCAGAGCTATCCCTCTGGTAATGCCCATTTGCCCTTAGAACCTCGTTAATATGAGAGAGGAAGGGGGTGGAAGAGAAAAGGAGGAAAGGAGGAAATAGGGAAAGAAGGGGAAAAGGAGAAAGGAAGGAAGACAGATAGACATCCTTACGTAGAGAAACCTGCAAAATTTGGAAGCCCGCCCAACCATTGATGCTGGGAACCCAGTTTAAGAGTAAGAGCCATGTCCTTTCTCCTTCGGGAGGCATGAGTAAGACTAGCCAACAAGGGATGACCCCTTTACCTCAGAGAGATGGAGTGGGTTCTGCAAAGTGTAGACCTGTGCCTGCTGGTCTGAGACCTGTTACCAAATCTAGCTACTCACCAAGTCCAACACCAGCTGCTCACCAAGCCTAAACAGGCTGCCTAGCAGGAATCTCTTCCTTCTGTTTGCACATGGCCTACATTAAAAAAAGAAATGCTTATTTTTATATTCGGATTTCAAAAAACACATGATCTTTGTAGAAAATTTGAAAAATAATGTGTAGTGTAAAATCACTGATCTCTAATCCCATTAGAACTTCCTGAGATCTCCACTGTTAATGCAGTATTCTTTTTTAATTTTTGTTATACACTTTAGGAAGTATAAAGTGTTTTTTTTTCCCAAAAATTGAGTGTAAAATTAAATGTATATAACTAATGTAAATGCAATCTTATTTAATATATTTTGGTCTTTAATTTTTTTTCTTTACTATTTAGAAACATTTGCCCAACTTGTTTTTATTTGCTTATTGTATTTCTGGTGTTTATTGAAGTACCTTGTTGAAAACAATTTTTACAAGTAAATCTATCAAGTCATTCCTTTATTACTTCTTTCATCAGTTTCAAACAAAGACTCCTCTTCTCATTTTATAACCAGTTAAATATCTTCAGGAATTTTATAAAACATAAAGACACACAAATGTCACTGTATTTTGTTTATACATTTTGATTTTTCACACATTCATTTTAATATATGATTTAATGTCATTTTAATGTATGGATTAATGTCTAGATTTCAACTTAATATTATGATTGCAGTGTTTTCTATGGATTGGTTGGCATTTACTTGATAAACTATTTTTAATTTTTTCATATAATTTTTATGAATTAATTTAGCTGTGTGTATGTTTGTGGACAAATTATCACATTGTACAACCTTTGTCTTTTAATAGGGTCTTTAATGCATTCACATTGATTTTCATTGCTTATTTGACTGACCTTTTTTTTTTTTAAGGAGGTACCAGGGATTGAGCCTGAGACCTTGTACATGGGAAGCAGGCACTCAACCACTGAGCTGTAGGTGCTCAACCGCTAAGCTACACCCTTTCCCTCAGTTGACCTTTTATCATTGTACTTTCTCTTTACAGTTTTGTGTGAGTTTGAGCGTATGTGGCCATCAAAGTAGTGGGAGGGTAATATGTTATTGCTGCTTCCTCTGTTTGCATTTTTTAAATTAGATTTTTCCCCCTTTGATTTTTCCTCTAGAAGTGATTTGATAGGAATATTCCTTTTTTGTTTTTCCTTCTATTCGTGGCTAAGTTTAAGTTAAAAATATATATACACATGCATTAATTTCTTGAAAAACTATCATTAAGGATAAAGAAAAGCTTTTTCCCTTTCTCTGTCCTAGGAGAAATTTGCAACATTTTCCATCCCATTCCACTCCTTATTCCCACATCATGTTTTTGTTAATACAATCTTAGAATTTTGATCAAGCACATTATTTTAAAGTTACTACTCTGCCAGTTAAAACATTCAACAATTTTTATAAGATTTACATTGTAATTTTAATCAAGTTTATCATTATTTAGGTTTTATTTTATATTTAGATGTTTAAGGTTTCATCTATCAAAAATGTTTCCCATTTTATAGTTATACATATTTCGATAATCTTTCATTTGTAAAGTAAACATGTAAAATCTTTTCAGAAACCATACATACATAACCTATGAATATATTTCCTTGTTACATTCATATTTGAATGAAAAATTTTTGAGTGTAGATTACTTAAATCAGAAATGCTTTACTCTAAAAATTATTGTTCCTCTGTAATCTTCTAGATTTTAGTACTGTGGAGGAGAAATCTAAATTTAGGCTTACATTTCTTTAAGCCACTCTTTTCTCTAGTCTGGTAAATTTTTTTCATTATCAATGAAATAAAATTTCCAACAGCTGTTTGTGATGATTGGTTCTCCATCTATTTTTTTTATTCAATAAATGGGGAACCCTCTCAAGCTGCAGAGAGTACCTTCCTTCTGCTTAGCAAATTTATTCTAGTAGTGCCTTAATTATTATTTTTGATCATGTCATTATTGTCTCTTGTTCAACCATCACAGTTAATCATATAATTAGGGATATATATATATATATATACTTTCCAAGTCATTGATTTTTATCTTTTCTCTCTTTATTTTTATTATTATTTTTTTCCTCTTTTCCCTACATTCTGGTAGTGCTGCTTAGGATGATTTTCTAGATCAATGATTCCATTTTTTTATGGGTAGGTTTTGTTCTTTTCTTCTTCAGAAACATAGTAAATGACTACCAACCAATTATTAGTATCCCTAAATAATTTCTTTAACATACACAGATCTCTTTTCATCTTGATATGTTGTAACAGTTTTTTTAATACTATTTTTATTTAAGAGGAAATTGCAGGTGCTACCTATATTTTATTTATTTATTGTTTATGTCATGTTCAAATTTTACTCATCCTTAACCCTTTAGACTATATTATTTTCTTGTGTATTTTGGAAAATGTTTGCTTGATCTACCATTCCTCTTGCCACATTTCCTAATGAAATTTCCTCTTTTTTGGCTACTACTTTAGACTCATTGTATATTTTGTCTAATCAATTTCAGTTTCCCACTCCATCAGGGTAAACCTGGTAAGATTAATGAACAACTCCCTTCTTATTATTTTTTTATTTAGTATAGACATACTTATTCTGGGTTATTCTCACATATTAAAATATTGACAAGAAGGTATACCAAATACTACCTTAGTCTGCCCTCTCTATCTGTCCTTGTTTTCCTAAATCAAGGAATATTAGTGAATTTATTCCAAAACTCCATCAGCTTTCTTCCAGAAATATAGCACTACACAGCTCATCTTTCCCAGAGGAGGAGGGCGTGTGAGATGACTATGAATCTTTATTTATTTTGGCCTCATCTATTCAGTAGCTAGCAGAAAATTTCCATTGTTATGGCACAGGAGTTACATTCTGAAATTCTAGCATTTAGGTAGGATTGATGATTCATTCATTGGCTTGTTATCTGTCTTTGTTTAATCTCTTCGGTCAATGCATTTGGAATTTCAGATAAAGGAAATAAGATGTTTGTCCTTAAGAATCCATTTCTCCAGAATACTTTTCTTAGAAATTTAATTGAAGAACCATACCAATATATGCATTGTAGTTACCAAAATGTATGTGTTTTGCCCTTAAAAAATTTGTTTATGCTCTTTGGATTTATGTTTCTTTACCATTTGCTTTGCTTTCTTTCTTTGAGATATTGACCCTAGTTTGCTTGTTTTTAAATTCCTCAGAGATTTGGAAGCGATATATCCTGTGTTTAAATTAACTCTACTAATGGCTTGACCTGTGCCTGCTCTTCAATAAATATTAGCTCATTCACAACTTTTCCCCTTCATTATGTTGATTACATTTGTCAGTCCAAAAGTTTTTCTATAAAGTTGGAAGTATCCCACTTTTGAAATTTCCTCAGGACTCATATCTGCCACCTTGAGCATAGTCACAGTATATGTTCTGATTTTCTGTGTACTTCTCTGACATTACCACCTACCACTAAACCAATCTTTCAAGAACCAGTTCTATCTTAATATCACCAAAATTGAAATCATTGCCTGACACACAGTAGGTATTAAATTTTTATTTTATTTTTGAAGAAATGGAACATAAGGGTAAAAAAATCAAGATTTCTATTAAAAAGATTTGATATAGTCCTTTTCCCTTTTAAAGCATATTTTGCTGGAAATAACTTATTTGGCATGTGAATACAAGTACAGGCTTATGCAGAGTTGCACTAATTAGAAGATATTGCTAAGACAACAGTTGCTGATTTCTCATTAAATATAATTTTAAAAATTA
Organism: Dasypus novemcinctus; assembly: GCF_030445035.2. NCBI lineage: Eukaryota > Metazoa > Chordata > Mammalia > Cingulata > Dasypodidae > Dasypus > Dasypus novemcinctus. Next base: position 66,233,309 of record NC_080682.1, on the reverse strand, counting down.
AAGTGATATTATGTTCATAGTTTAAAAACAAAGAGGAATGATGACAAAAGACTTGAAAAACAGTAATATCCTGCCCCATCTTTTGTACTTCCCAGGTCCTATTTCTAAAAGTAACATGTTTTGTTCTTACTATCTTTTGTTCTGATATTTTTCTCTTTATTTCTATATAAAATATATATGGTGTAAATTATTACTTATTAAATTTATACATCATCTATTATCTTCTTATTTAGTTGGTTGAAGTTTAACTTACATACTACCACCGTATCTGTCACCCCCATAATTCCTTTTTCCTTACTTTCCAAATAGAGCAGTAGCATAATTTTGTTTAAATCATCACTCAATATTTACATTATTTTCACATCAAAGTTGTTTAGTGCTTAGTCAAGTAGTATATATTTTGGTTGTGCATATTTATGTAAACATATTTATGTATTTTATTTGGCATATAGGTGTGTGGAACAAAAAGGAAAGGAAAAATAGATGGGAACTTGGAAAGAGTAGAAGTGAAAACAAGAAAAATAAGCTAGGGGTTTCAATAAACTTGAGAAGAGATAACAATAAAGATTATGAAATTGGTATAGAAATAATATAGGAAAACATCCCAGAATGAAAGGGTTGAGTTTATAGATTGAAAGAGGTTACTAAATAACCAGCAAAATGAATAATTAGAACCATACCAAGACAGCATTTTGAAATTTTAGTATACCAAATAAAGAAAAGATTCTAAAAGAAGAGTTGGTATTGTGGAGGAATGGTTGCTCAGGGAGAAAACAGAAAGATAAGAAAAGAAAAGAAGTGGTCACAAAAGAGATTTGACTCCAGAATGTCATTAGACTGAAAGCAGATTTGTCAGTTGGAATTCACTAGGAAAAATGCAAAAAATTTGAAAGGAAATAATTTCCATCTTAGAATTCTTTATCTAGCCAAATAATCATTCAACTTCTAAGGTAGAAAAAAGACTTGTAATATCATGCAAGGACTGAAAATTTTTACTCCTCAAACATCCTTATGCCTTTTTGTAATACTTTTTTCCTGTCCTTAATATGCCTCCCAGTGTCCCAGGAAATTACTGATATGCTTCTGTCACTTTATATTATTTTGCATAGTTTAGAATTTTATATAAAGGGTATAATGCACTGTGTGTTCTTTTTTATCTCTTTTTATTTCACTCAGCATAATTATTTTGATATTCATCTGTGTTGTGGTTATAATAGCTCATTACTTTGCATTGCTGATTAGTATGGCATTATGTGCTGTATTCGTTTCCTATTGCTGCTGTCACAATTACCATAAAGTCGGAGGTTTAAGCAACACAAATTTTATTCTCTTACAGTTACAGTGGTCAGAGCTATAAAATCACTTTTCACTGGGTTCAAAATCACTTTCACTGGGCTAACGTCAAGTGTCAGCAAGGCTGGTTCTCCATGGAGGCTGTGACGGTAGAATCCATTTCCTTGCCATTTTCAGCTTCTAGTGATTCCTGTAAGCTTGCCATAAATCCTCTTTCTCCATTTTCTTTTTTTTTTTTTATAGTTAATTTTTTAATTTTTACTTTTTAAAAAATTTCTCTCCCCTCCCCACCCCAGTTGTCTGTTCTCTGTGTCTATTTGCTGTGTGTTCTTCTTTGGCCGCTTCTGTTGTTGTCAGTGGCACGGGAATCTGTGTTTCTTTTTTGTTGCGTCATCTTTTTGTGTCAACTCTCCATGTGTGTGGCACCATTCTTGGGCAGGCAGCACCTTCTTTCCCGCTGGGCAGCTCTCCTTATGGGGCACACTCCTTGCGCTTGGGGCTCTCCTACGTGTCAGGGCACTCCTTGCGCGCATCAGCACTGTGCATGGGCCAGCTGTACACGGGTCAGGAGGCCCGGGGTTTGAACCGCAGACCTCCCATGTGGTAGACGGATGCCCTAACCACTGGGCCAAGTCCGCTTCCCTTTCTCGATCACTCTAGTCTCTGCTTTTGTCACCACATAAACTTCTCCTGCAATCAAATCTTCCTCTTCCTTCTCCTTATCAGGACACTTGTGTTACATGTGTGACCTACCCAGATAAGTTCCCATCTTGAAATCCTTACCTTAACCACATAGGCAAAGTCCCTTTTGCCATATAAGGTTACAGTCACAGGTGCTGGAGCTTAGGACGTGGATGTCTTTGGCGACCATTTTTGAGACAACCACATATGGATATAGCAAAATTGTTTATCCATTCATCTATTGATGGGCCTTTGAGATGGACATTTGAGTTATATCCATCTTGATGGCTCCTATGGATAAAGCTGCTATGAAATTTCAGTCTTTAAATGGACAAGTGCATTTGCAGAGCAAATGTTCTTATTAATAGTTTTAATGGAATAGAATTTATTGATTGTTTTATTTTATGGATCATGCTTTTGGTATGGTATCTAAAAAATCTTTGCCTGAACAAATTCATGAATGTATCCTCCTAAGTTTATTTAAAAAGTATATATTTCACTTATGTCTACAATCAATTTTTGCATAAATATTTTATACAGCATTAGCTACGGATCAAAGTTTGTGCATTTTTTTTTTTTTTTGGTAAGAATGTCCAATCATACCAACACCAATTGTTGAAAAGATTGTACTTTAGCCTCTGAATTTTTTTGCAACTTGCCAAAAGTCAGTTGTTCATTTATGCTTGAATGTATTTCTCGGCTCTATTTTGTACCGTTGCTCTATTTGCCTATCTTTAAAATAAGTTCATGCTGTCTTGATTACTTTAGGTTTATAATAAATTGAAATGTGCTAGCATTATTTCTCCAAACCTTTTCTTCTTTAGCTATTCTTTGTTATTTGCATTGCCATATGAGGCTTAGAATAAGTTTTTCAATTTTTACTTAAAAAGGACTGTTGGGATTTTGATTGCATTGCATCGAATCTACAGGTCAATTTGGGGAAAATTGACATGCTAATAACAACATTTCTTTCAACCTGTACACATGGTATATGTCTTTGATTCTTGTAATTTTTTTCACTTTCTTGTGTCTGGGGCTTGTTAAACTTTCTAGATTCATGATACTTGAAAGTTTTTTCAGCCTCTTTTTTTTTCAAATATCCGCCCTCCCTTTGTGATTTCTGGTTACACATATATTAAGCTACATGAAGTTTTCCTGCAGTTCACTGATAAATTCTTTCTAAAAAATTTTTTCTTCTCCTATCTGGGTTTAATTTTGGATTGTTTCTATTGTTACATGTTTGAGTTCACTAATGATGTTTCTGTGATTGTCATTAATCCTATCCAGTGTATGCTTTATTTCAAAAAGTTTAGTTGTCATCTCTAGAAGTTCAGTTTTGGACTAGTACACCTTTCATGTCTCTACTTAACTTTATGAACATATGGAATGCAGTTATAATTGTTTTAATGTCCTTGTTTGCTAATTATATCATATGTGTTGGTTCTTCATCAGTTTTGATTAATTGAATTATCTCCTATTGCTTCTCGTTTTCCTCTTTAAGTGCCTGAATTTACCTTGTTAAATGATAAGACATTTTTTTAATTGCTGTAAGTATCCTTAAGCTTTGTTCTAGAAGGTAGTTAAATTCCTCAGAACCAGTTTGATCCTTTTAAGACTTGCTTTTAAATTTTTTGTGTTGGGGCCAGATAGTGCTCAGTCTAATTATTTCTCACTCTGGAGGCATGGCCCTTCTGGGGTCCCATGAATTTTGAGTTTCTAGTTTAGCTAGTTTAGTGGCTAGTTTAGCTTTTTTAGTGGGAACAGGCACTCCGAAGTATGAGGGACTCTCTAGTTCTGTGAGATTTTTTTCCCCCAGACTTGGGAGTTTTCTTCACATACATGTAATGATTGGTACTATCCTGAAAGCTGTAGAGGGACCTTGTGAATCTCTGGAGTTCTCTCCCTAATCACCTTCCTCTCTGCTACTCTGTCCTACAAATTCTGGCAGGCATCTCACTGTCTCCAGAATTTTTTTTCTGTTTGCTCTAATCAGGGAGTTTGCTGGACTTCTATTGGGTTCTCTCTCACTTTACCAGGGTCTGGAGACTCTTTCAAGGCAGTAAACTGGTAGAATCATGGGACTGGTATTATTTATTACCCATGTCTTAGGAAGTACTGTCCTTTGTTGTCTAATGTCTAATGTTTTGCAAACCATTTTTTCATTTGGGAAGATTTATCTTGTCCCTGTTACTTCACCTTGGTCAGAAGTAGAACTATACCACTAAAAAATATAAATGTATTCATATGTATATAATGCATAGAAGTATATTTAATACATATAAATATATAAATACAAAATAAATGTATAAATTGCGTTTTATGTAAAAACCCTTTTTTACTTACTGCATTGCCTGACTCCTTTAAAGCCTGTATAGTTTTTCCTGTTTCTTAAAATATTGGTTTTAGTCAATCAATTAAAACCACTTTGCCTTGTTTGCTTTGAAACCATGTAGACGTAATAATAATATAATAATTAAAATTATTAATAATATAATACTTTATGTTAAATAGCCTGCTTAGAATTTTATCTACATAATTTCTAATTCACATAATTACCCGACAAGGTAGTTGGTTTTTTCTCTGTCATTCAGTAATGGAAACTGAATCACCAAAAATGTACCTAACTTGTCTAAGTTCAGATTGCTTTTTATTGACTTCAAAACAGCTATACCTGTCCCTGAAATCCCTTCCTTTCCATCAAGTAAACCAGTTTATCTTATTGGAAAGACTAATAACAATCAAGGGCTGAAGATCTTTGAGCAGATGGCCTTGGGGCAATTGTGAAATCATGCTGGTTTGGGCTGACCCTGATGAGAGGAATTTCTTCCACCAATTTTAATCACATGAGCAGTTATGGTCATGGTATGTGCCTCAAATTATCAACCATCTTCCAAGGACATTTGGTCTTCAGGGGAAGGCGATACCTTCCTGTGAAATATAGTATTATATTGCTGTGTTTTTTTCTCTCAAATATTCATTAATCAAATGTAAATACATAGTTATTTCATATTTTGTTAGGTGTGATTTTTTTTGTAACTTGCATAATTTTGCTTGTTAGTCTTGTCAGTGAGGGAAAGTGTCATATTCATCCTCTTTATTTTATTCTCAGCATTCAACAGCACCTTACACATAGCAGATACTTGATAAATATTTCTTAAATGACTGGCTAAATGCAATATATGGAATTTGCTCAATTGACAGGACTATGAGGTACATATACCAATCAAGAGCAAACCCTGTTACTGAATATTACTACTATAGTGACTGATGCAATCTATTAAATGTATTTATCAAGAGAATGGGAGACCCTTGTGGATTGGCATAATTATGATGTCATCATTCCCATTGCATTTATTTATTTATTTTTTTAAATTTTATTTTATTTATTCATTTTTTAATAAATATTACATTCAAAAAATATGAGGTCCCCATATCCCCCCCACGCCTCTCACCCCACTCCTCCCCCCATAACAACAACCTCCTCCATCATCTTGAGATATTCATTGCATTTGGTGAATACACCTCTGAGCAACACTGTACCTCATGGTCAATGGTCCACATCATAGCCCACATTCTCCCACGTTCCACCCAGTGGGCCATGGGAGAACATATAATGTCCGGTAACTGTCCCTGCAGCACCACCCAGGACAATTCCAAGTCCCAAAAACACCCCCACATCACATCTCTTCCTCCCACTCCCTACCCTCAGCAGCCACCATGGCCACTTTTTCCACACCAGTGCCACATTTTCTTCGATTACTAATCACAAGAGCTCATGAATAGAATATCAGTAAGTCACTCTAATCCATACTCTATTCCTCCATCCTGTGGACCTTAGAAAGGTTGTGTCCACTCCACATCTATATCAAGAGGGGACTTAGATTCCACATGGATGCTGGATGCAATTCTCCTGCTTTAAGTTGTAGGCACTCTTGGCTCCCTGGTGTGGTGGTTGACCTTCACCTCCATGTTAGCTGAGTGGGGTAAGTCCAATAAAGCAGAGTGTAGGAAATGCAAGTCTGTTGAGGCTCAGGGCCTGGCTATCACATGATCAGCCCAGAGATTCAGGTCCCCTGGGTATACGTTAAACCCCAGCACCAACTACAGTTCCCGTAAAAGTAACAGGAGAGACATTTGGACAAAGGTCACATCTGAGTCCAGCTACATCACACAGAAACACAAACTCCAAAGTAGGGCTAACTGAGATGGTACTGAACTCCATCTGCCATGACCATAGAACCTGTGGGTCTCTGTAGCCCTCAGCAGAACCAATACCTGAGGTTGTATCTACTTTATCTGTCTCTAGGACTCTGCTCAGGTGTGCATAAGGGCAACCCCTCTGATAACCTCCTGGCTCTTTTTGGAGACTCATAGCCATATAAACTCATTTGTCCTTTCCATTTCCCCCTTCGATTCAGGTCAAAAAGCATTTTTAACTCCTGGTATTATATGTAGACTGAAATATTCTGCTGGTCCAAGTTGACCCTTTTATTCAAGGTCATTTTCTAGTTACATCATCAGCTGGTACTTGGTAGTAATCCCTCAGTGCCAGGGAGGCTCATCCCCGGGAGTCATGTCCCACATTGGGGGGAAATCACATTTACGTGCTGAGTTTGATGTCGAGACTGGCCATATTTGAGCAACATGGAGGCTCTCAGGAGATAACTCTTAGGCACCCTGCAGCTCAAGGTCTTGTTCTTATTTCATTTAAATTTGAAAACATCTTAGAGATCTTTTAAAGTTTTCTCTTCATACAGATGAGGTGGTCACCCTGGTAATTACCTGCAGAAGATAAACTCATCTGGTAATTGGTGTGCAAGCCTTGACTCATTGAAACACACTTTTAAGGTGCAAGTCTATGCTTTTATGGAAACATGTTTTGGTTGTGTTCAAATTCTTGAGGTAACCTACACTCTTTTCCAAAGCACTCCTTTTGTCTTCAAGCCTCCTGTCAGTTTCAGCATTTACCAATAACTGTTTATTTTTCCATATTACTAAATATAAGTGGCAGAAAGAGATGGAACTCAATGACCTAACTTATCCCCAAAAGAGAAAACACAGTATGGCTTGTCTTTGAACAGACAAGAGATTATCTTTTCAAAGTTTGAGGCCCACTTTTTGTCCATTCTGCCATGGCCAGGAAAATAGGAACTTGAAGGTAAAGTAATATTTAGTATTATTTAGAAGAGAAGGTGGGCTGGCAGATATGATAATTTTAACATCTGCAATAGAGATATTTTAACCACATTCTTTTGCACATTTTCAACATCTCAATTGACCCTACTACTTTTTACCCTGGGTTTACGTAGTTCCAGGATCTTGGATACTATTCCAAATCTAACTAAACCAAGACAAAGACATCTTAATTTTATTTATCTTCCCATATAGATTGCTTAGCAAATTGAGCCCCAGTTTCCATATATCTGCTCCTCATTTGCTTTGAGTAGCATCCAGAAATGCTGAACTTGGATCTGCAGCCACTGGTTTAGGTGGCGCATCTCATGCCATTCTTTTCATAATGTCTGCAATAGTCCTAAAACATCATTACCATTATTGCCAAAAGCCTCAGTTCTCCAAATCTTTCCTGTGTGGGCCTGCAAGGCCACAATTTAGAGACAGTATGGTTTTGATATTGATTGTCTCTCCAGATGAACTCCTGAATTCTTTAAGTATTAAATTCTACTTGCATTGGCAACAAATCTTGGTGACAAAGTACTCTTGTTCAGAAGTGCTGAGAGAGCTCTCTTCCTGCTTCATCACTATGAATACAGCTATATAATGACAGATATCTCTGTGGTTCTATAGAGTGAAACTGGAGAATCTATGAACTGTGATTTTCCTACAATAACTGGAAATTAGTTCTAATGTCAGTTCCTGCGTGATCTGTGTATCCAAGTTGATATCAGCAATGCCAAGATAAATGTAGCATTAAAAAAATAATAAAATGATACATTTCCTTGAAATAAGGGATAGGCAAAGTTAGTTTTACTTTATTCTAACCTAACTTTTTATAAAATAATACTACCTTTGACTTGTGCCATGTTTCTAAGGAAAAGGAGGAAGGATGGTGGAAGGTGAAAAGAGGGATAGGAAGGAATACAGCTAGGAAAGTACCATTTCATATCATGATACATTGTGGTTTTAAAAAGCATAAAGAGGGAGGTGGATGTGGTTCAAGCTATTGAGATCCTGCCTACCACATGAGAGGTCTGTGGTTTGGTTCCCGATGCCTCCTGGAGAAGAAAGCAAATTGACATGACAGGCAGGCAGCAAGCTGACACAACAAAATGATACAACAAGAGACTCAAGAAGAAAAACATGATGAGAGACAACAAAGCCGGGAGCAGAGGTTCTTGGTGCTTCCTAGAGAAGACAAGCAAGATAGCGAGTTGACAGGATGGGCAGGCATGGCAAGGTGACACAACAAGATGATGTGACCAGAGACACAGGAGGAAGAACACAATGAGAGGCACAACAAAGCAGGAAACAGAGGTAGCTTAAGCCATTAGGTGCCTTTTAGGTCCCGGGTTCAGTTCCTACTGCCTTCTAAACAACGAAGACAGTCACAGCAAATGCGAACAATGAGAGGGTGGGGAGAAGTAAATAAAATCTTAAAAAAATACAACACATAAAGATCTATGAATATCGTAGAGGTAATCCTGCCACCTCCCCCAGTTTAAATAGCAGGACACATACTCATTTATTTATTTTTATATTTCATATCAGATGTCTTCTCTACATTGTTAGAGATCTTTTGAAGTATTAAGTCTGTGTGTGTGTGTGAATGTGTTTAAAGTTTGAAGATGGGTGAGACTAAAAGTGACAAAAGTAGCATAAGTTGAATTCCTGCAATCTTTATCTGATTAAAGAAGAAGATTTAGAAAATATTTCAAAATCAATATCATCTGAAAATATTTTAATGTCAATGAAACTGTATCTTTTCTCTTTATTATTTTCTAATTTTCAGTTTGTTTTCCTTCTCTGCCTCCTCCTGCTCCTCCTTTGCTGTCTCCTCTTCCCCTACCCATCCCCCTTCCCCTCCCCCTCTCCTTTTCCTTTTTGTAATTTGTTTGTTTCTATTTGAGAGTTCATAAATTTGCTCATATAATATAAAGCTGATTTTTTTCATAATTTCTGATTTTTTAATAGAAAACAACATACTGTCACTTATCAATTGTTTGTCCTTTCCTTCTTTACCTTTGCTCTAATGTCTTTGGTAATTGTATTCTCTAGTTTTATTTCTGATTTTCTACCAGGCCTAATTTTGCTTCTTAATAATCCCAGTAACTTAAGTACTCAGTACAGTATCTTTCCTTCAACTTTATCCTAATTATCTCTATTACTGTATAAAAATCTTCTTCCATTTTCTCATCAAATGACATTGGCTATTCTCATATTTACTGTTATTTGTGAAATTGAAATTCCTCTTAGTTTGGCATATCTCTGGACTATCATGTAGGAGTTATCCTTGGATGCAAAGAATTTTTATTTGGGAACATCAAAGATTCATCTCCTATATTGCTGCTTATTGACAAGAGAAAATGAAATCAAGCAGAGGAACTCATTCTCATCTTTCTTGTCCCTCCATATAGTTAGATTACTCTTTTGATGTGAGAATTAAGCTTGTTCTTGAATGAATATTAGATTGTCTTTTTGGAATGTCATATGTACCAGGAATGATTGAAACCCTTGAAAATGGATTGCTAGTCCATCTTCTTCATGATGAAAATTCAGAATAAATACATGAACTTAAAGAAATGTGTCCTTCTTTATAGAAAACAAAGTATTATAAATGTTCAAATGAATAGTTAACTTTGAACTTTTATATTCATATTATAAGTATCATATTGTTGAATATATTGTTTTATGGGAAAAAACAGTACATGTTTATTATAGACTTGTTAAAATACAAGAAATATAAATGATAATATAAAATCATTTATAAACTACTACCTTAAATTATAGCTTTTTTTACTTTGGTATATTTCCTTCCAGTCATTTTTCTGTGTCTAAAGATTTATACATATAAATTAATACAAAACCTTCCATGCATTTTTACATACATAAATTTTTATATACATTCACACTCCTACTCATAGCTGTAAAGGCTTGTTAGGAAACATTTCTATGAACCATCGGTGGTTATAGAATGTATTGGGTATATTGGGTAAGAACTTAGATTCTAGAACTAAATTATATGGGTTCACATCCAAATTCTCCTGCTAACTAACTTTGGATCTGGGATAAGTTATAAAGCACTTAGAACAGTGCCTCGCAAAAGTATGTCCATATAAGTGTTAGTTACTATTATTGCTTTGTCATACTGTATTACTTGCTCTTGTGGGTTATCTTTTGTCATCCTTTACTGTCATTTCCTTGCCGGTTTTGATGGTTTTAGAAATAAGCAACACTAGTCAATATAAATATTTAATCAGAAACCTATAGTTTGTGTTCTGTCTTCCTCCTAATTCAGGATGAATCCTGGTCTTTACTTCAAGATCATTCTCTTTTTTAAATGTAGTTCTTCTCTAAAGGTAACCTGTGATTATTGTGAAAACTATTTCCTGATATAAAAAGCAGTCAGAATTTAATTGTCTAAGTTTATTTAGAGTAGTGACCCTTTATACAAATTGTTGCAATCTCCTAAAAGTGTCAGTCCACTGTCTTACTTTAATTATCAGGAACGTTCTAGCATGTGATTGTGGAAGGTCAAGACACCACACCAGCGTAAGGTAATTATTTTCTCACTCTAGCACTTCATTTTCCGTCTTCCTAAATACTCTGCCAGAGCTGGCCATTTGGCTTCCTCTCATCATTCAGTATCAATATCACTAAGTTCAATATCATTTCCTTCAGTAGGTTTTCCTACTATGACTACCCTTTCTAAATATCAAAGATATTATTTTAAACCCCATTTTATGATCATGTTTTGTTTTCTTTATATCATTTGGAATTATTCATGCAGTGATTGACTTATCAACTGTCTCATCCCATTTGAATGTAAATTCCAAGGAATCATGCCTGTTTTGTTCATTACTTTATACCTATCATATGGAACAGTACTTGGCACATAGTGAGAGCAGAATAAATGTTTGTTGACTGAAAGAATGATTATATTGGCTACCATACACAGCTCCTAAAGCCTCAGTCCTACCACATCTCCAGCTCAACCCTCTATATATGTGTGCCTGATTAGAATATTGCCACCAATGTCAAGAGCAACGTATGGCTGCTTTCCTCAGGGACTGTGGCCAGGCAGTTTTTCACAGGTGGTGATATCAGCTGTTATTTATATTTTATAGATGACTTTCCAGAAGAGTAGGTACTTAATTTTTTAGAAATAAACATAAAATGGGGATTTTTCTGAAGTTATTATTTTTTTTTATTTCTTGAAAAATTACCCTTGATGGCAAGAAAAAACAGGATTGCATTTTTTGGTTCTCATTACAATTTTCTCCTGTAATCTTCCTCCTCCCTCATCCCCCAGTATGATAATATCTCAGAAAAGAAAATATATGGAATTCCTACCTTAAGAAAACTTAATAAAAATTGGTGCTAATTTTTAAAGATGGCTACACAAGAAAAAAAGCAGATATAGAAGAAAAGTGGTTGTCCCCAAATGCTCTTCTCTAGAATTAGTCATCATGTTTCAGAAATTGCATAAATATTCTATATCCTCTCAAAGCCCACTCTTTCAGCAAGCTTACAGCAGTTATGAACCTAGCCTTATAAACCTTAGTTTCTACCTCCTTGAGGAGGCCTTACGTTTATGCAAAAACAGCACTGCTTATATAATTAGAGCTATGTGTTACACAAGCCGGGAGAGTGCCCTCTTTACTTGTGAAAATACTGGCATTAATTGGGGACAACTGAAAGAATTGCAGCTCCTGAACATAACCACTTTTGAGTCATAATAGTAGTGACGAGTCCTTATAGGGAAATGGTATTTATCTTAGTCTGTGGTTTCTTAGACTTTGAATGAAAATATGCTTAACTTGAAGATATTTGTAAATATCATTATCACTGTTATCTTCAGTCCTAAAAAGAGGTAATCACACTTAACAAGTGGCACTCTTAGAAGAAGGTAAGTCAACATCTACATTTTCCAAAGTGTGGTCCTAAGAAATCTGTGAAATATTAAATGAAAAAGGTTAGTGATCAAATGAGGTTAAGTATTTATGTCTTGATAACCTTCTCCATCCCCTAAACACCTCTGAGATGGAAATTAATAATTAACATTATCACATTAAAGCCTCCAATAAGATCATCTTGCAAGCTTTAGCCAAATGCTTTTTAAAATATTAAACTTGTTTTCAATCAGCATTTACTCATATGTAAACATATTGACAAGACACACATTGAGAAATGTCAACCACAGAGTGGGTCATTAAAACTCCATTTTCTGTTGTGCTAGCTGTGAGAATGTTGACTTATTTCCACTTCTGAGTCTATGGTGCCTAATGGAACCATCCCAGTCACATGCTAGAGAGCTCCTGAAAATGAAATTCAAGTTAGGGTAGTAGATTGACTGTTATAGGGGTGACATCAATTTCTATAGCAGGGCACCCCATGGTAAATGAACTTAGACGATTAAATTTTGACTGCTAACATGTCAGGCAATAGCTTTTCAGGCAATAACTTTTCACAACAATGTAGGTTTTAGAGAAAACCTACATTGAAAAGAGATAATGGTTTTGTAAGAAGTACCAGGAGGAAAAAAATTGAGATTTCATGTCTATTGATTCATTTGCTTAATTCTAATACCATCAATATTGGCAAGGAAATGACTTTAAAGGATTACAAAAGATAACCAACCCACAAGAGGAAGTAATCAAATATGAAAAAGCTGTAATGGTAATGAACACTTATATAGCACATATTTTGTACTAGGCACTGTTCGAAGTGATTTATATATAGTGCCAAGTGACAACAGATTCCTTACAATTTTGGAATTTGACAAAAGCAGATAGGCAAATAGTAGCTATCTTTAGATGTAGGATGTAGCTATCTTTAGATGTAGATTCCTTACAATTTTGGAATTTGACAAAAGCAGACAGGCAAATAGTAGCTATCTTTAGATGTAGGATGGGTCTAAAACTGAGAGTTGATGGAGAAGCCAACAATAATCATACTTATCAGCCCCCAGAATCCTGAAATGGCTCAGGAAATGTAGTTACCAAGAAACTCTGACTGGACTGGATGGGGTGGAACTTAAAGTAAGAGGTTCTTAGAAGGTTCTAATGCAACCCAATGTTCAAGGCACAAAGACCAGTTTTCCTTGGTTCCCTTTTTTCCCCTTTCCTGAAATTGATTCATCACTTTGTCCTTTCAATCTAGTCCATCATCTATGCCCCATATGTGCCAAATCTTTCTGATTTTCACTATTTTTACTACTACAACACTAGATAAGCCATCATCATCTTCCCCTAGATCACTGCAACAGCTGCCTCTCTGGCCTTCCTACTTTCCCCCCCTCTTACTCCCTTTCTCCATCTTTCTTCAGTTTAGTATTTTAGTATCACTTATAGCTTCTTTGAAATATGTGTAAAATCTGGCTAAATGTGATAGGTCAAGCTCTCTGAACTTCTTTCTTTGATTAGACACTTTAATCCTGGTATTTCAGCTTTGTCTCACTTTATTCTCTGATAACTCTATCTTGTATAGTCCAGGTTTTCCACTGGTCTTCAAAAACTCCCCTCGCTGCAAAATGTTAGCACTGAGTGAACACCTTTTCTCAAGTTTTTTGGCTCATTAAAGTATCCTTTCTTACCTATGTAAATCCTATTGATGCATTAAAAAGTCATTCTTACATTGTCCTGATTATTTTTCACTTAAAATTTATGTAACATTTGTACACGGAGAATATATGAAGCATGCATTAAGATATGGCATATAATAAATGAATAAATAGATTAAACATTAATAGAGGAAATAGGTTAATAGACTAAATATTGGGAGTCAAATTTGTCACTGTTTGAAAAAGTTATAAAAAATATAGTAAATGGTAAAGTTAGAAATAACTCTGAGGTACTTAGGAAGTGGAAACATCAGAATGAAGTCAAGGGTCTCTAGGTATATACATTTATACATATTCATGTATTTGCATATGAATAGATATATAAATCACCATAGATATGTTTGGAGATGGGTATAGGTATTTGTGTGTATGCATGTACATATAACATATGCATTAACATATGCACACATGTATAAATTTCCACTTTCTGCTGAGAGCCTAGAAGCAAGATTACTAAGGGCGACAAATACACCAATTGTCCAGATATTGGTTTTCACGTACCATCCTCAGCTGAAAGGAACCCAGGCTCCTTGGAGAAGTGGCTCATTTCAGGAGTGGGGCAGGGGTAATATGAGATGAGCCCCAAATATCTTGTTCTTCTATAATAGAAAGTATGAGTATACTCAAAGAATATGGGAACATTTAACAAGGAAACAGTAAATTTGGGATCATTTGTACATGAAAATAATTATGATAGAACTGGAATCCAACTCATTTAAAATAAGATTCCATGACTCCATACTTGCATAAATAAATATGAATACATATATAAATATGGGGAGAAGGGAGGAAGGGATTTCCTTGCATTCCAATACTATGTAATGAACCGAGAAGGGATGTTGCATATAGATCATCATTTGGTAACTATCATGGTAATGGCTGATTCAGGCAGGAGTCTAAGTGAAGGTTAAGGCTGGTTGGTGGAAGTTTGGTAATAAATAGAATTTGTCATAATCTCATATCTACCTACAAAATACTAATCAATTATAAAGGAAAGATGGTTACTTAATTGTGGGGAAATTTGGCAAACACCAATATGCTCAATGACCAAGGCTAACATCATCAGTGGTGGGATGGATTGGCATCCGGTGCCCACTGTTTTCTTGCCCTATGAGGAATACAGCAATAATTTTTTTTTTCTGCAAGAAAAATAAATAAAACTGCTTTTATGTTGGGGAAACACTAGAGAAATTCAAGTTGAGTATCATCCTAGAAAATGTAAGTCTATAATCTTTAAAATGTCTAAGTTTTGAGCAAGGATTCCAGATTGGAGGATATTGGCAAGAGAAGTTACTCACCTGTGTAGTTATGGACAACATCCAGGCTCAGAAACAAAAAGTGGCATTGTTAGGACAGTTGGTGAGATTTGATTCAGTGTTGATCTCATGGCAGAATATTGAATGGCTTTTATCAAAGAGAGCATCCGATTTTTTGTGGAGGGTGGAGAGAGGGATACACACATATTGAGGGATGATGGAGCATCACGTCAGCAGTTTTTTCTCAAATGGTTTATTAAAAGTCTAATAATAGGTATGTTTCTGTCTTTATCTGTTATCTACATATGTTATTTGTCTATATATCTACCTACCTACCTATCATCTAATTATCTGCTTTTCTATCATGAGAGATCACTATAGAGAGGAGAAGAACATGACATTGAGTGCGTTCTATGTAATATCCTTGCAACTTTTCCATAAGTTTGAAATGGCTTCAAAATAATTTCAGAAGTACAAAACAGAGACACACAGAGTGAATGAGCAAAAATGAAGAATGGGGTGAGAAAGGAAAGGGAGAGAAGGGCATTGGAGAAGAGGGGATCTTTTTATTTTTTCTGATTCTCAGACAGGGTTTTCTTACCTTGTATCTGTAGGTGATCTTTGCTTATTTATATTTGATAGATAGTATTCTATAGGAATGCTGAGGACTTAAATCAGGAATGCTTTGTTCTAGGGAGGATTTTTTTGTGGGGGAGGTTCTGGGAACCTAAGGGGCAGTGGGCCTTATACAGTTTTTTCCCTCTTAAGCTTGGCTTAATGTGGAAGTTTCAATTTCATCTCTTCACTTTTGAGTGGATTAAAGTTTTAGTCCCCTGGATAACATGGGTTTTCATGTGGTTACCATTCACTATTTTTTGTTCTGGTTCCAAATCAAGATGTTTCTTTTGTTTTGTTTTTGTGTTATGTTATGCTATTTATTTTGACTGTTAGATTTTACTTCTTGCAAATCCTGTAATGCATTAAAATATTAAAAAATAATTTAGTGGTGTTCTGATATTCTAGGAAGAGCGCCCTCAAAATATTTAAGCTTTGATTATGCAGCAAAAGGAATATTTTATATCTAATTTTTCATTAACGTTCCCGAAGTGACTGCAAGCCCCTTCTTTACACAAAATAAATGATTAATAAATGAATTAATGAAGGTCTGTTTGAAATCTCTTCACAATATGCCTAGAATATCTCACAATAGCTGACATTTTCTGAGCATGTAAATGTGACATTAGTTTTAAGTGCATTACATAGTTTATCTTATTTAAGTCTTCACAAGAGCTATTTGACTAGGTACTAATTTTTCCTCAGTTTCCTGATAAGGGAACTGAAACAGCTAAATGAATTGTTCAAAATCAAACCTTACTTATATTCTAATTATGACCAAATTTTAGTGTTCTCTGGTTACAGAACCACTTGAAGCCACCATTGACGGTCTCCATTATGGGAGTGCTGGCATCAAAGCAAGGGAAGATTTATATATATATAAAATGTATATATACATACATACAGAAGGTTTCTACAAAGTCTTAGTTCTTAGATTTTTCTAAGGATTCTGCTTATAAGGTTTCACCCAATAGAGTTCCAAGATTTTGTCCCATGTTGACACTGGAAAGAAATATCAGGGAACATATTATATTGAAGAATAGTCAATACTCAAACAAACCTAAAGGTGTTCTGGCCTTTAGAATACAAAATTCAGTGCTTGGAGGTAAGACAGACAGAATTTTCCTAGGTGGTAAATTCTTATGTAACTCAGTTGATATGTTCTAAGCTCTTACATATTTTGATTTCCATATTATCTCAGTAACAACAAGATGAAATCAATGACAGATATAAAAAACTACTCTAAATGTGATTTTTTTCTCTCTTTACTAGGAAAAATGTGTAGAGCAAAACAGGATGTTAAGGAATTTAAAAACTTATACTGAGACTTGCCTGGGTTCAAATCCCAGCTCCACCACTTACTCTGTGGTTTGGGGTTAATTTGTCCTCTCAGTGTCTTTGTTTTCTTATCAATTTAATGGGTATATTCACAGAATTTAAAAGGATTTTGTGAAGTTTATAGGTGAGCAAATAGAAACGAATGAATGAATAAATATGAAAAATAAATATCTATAGGGCCTGGCACATAATTAGCATCATATACATGTTATTATATTTCTTCAGCCTTAGTAGAACTGACTTGCTTAATTTAAAATACACACTGTGAATAGTAATAGATACCATTCCTTAGAGATCTTATGAACTTTGGTTAACATTTGAAAACAAAATTCATTTTCCTACTTAAAGTCTTCCATTATAGTCATGAATATGTATTAAGTACCACGTGTTTGGTAATTTTCTCTAAAAGTTGAATATCTCAAGTTGTATTTCATATTGCTTCATTTTATCATTGTGCATCCTGAAAAGATGTTAATATCTTCTCGAACACAAGACCCTGAGGAATATTGAAAATTCTAATTTTGCATGTACTCACCAAAATTTTAGTATTCAAAAGAGGTTTATTTTAAATTTGATGAATTTTTGAAAAATTATAATTACAAAGTGCTGAACTCCTCTGCCTCCTGCTTCAAGAAGCATGTGCCAAGATGTCTTAGTGTTGTGGAATTTAAGAGAAGTTCAATTATTTGAGTATAGAGAGGCCAGGACTCAGGAATGATTTTGAGAAGGAAAAATGGTTTATTGACGGCCGGCGGGACTTGGGAGCTTTCAGTTTGAATCCCGAGCCCTGAACAAGATTTTCAAACGTCTTTTATACAGAGAGGAAAGGCCAAATGGTCCCTTTGTTTCAGTTCTCAATAGGCTTCAATTAGCATATATCTTCCACATCTTAGGTAAGCTTTTAGCATGGACTCCAGACATTCTAGATAAGCCTTTAGCATATTTGGTTTTTGCATTTCCCCTAAATACTTAAAGTTTATAGCCCTTGCATTGTTAAACATTTCCTGGGACTGGAGCCGCTGCCAGTCCCTAAGGGCAGGACTGCAGCCTCTTACCGTTCCACACCCACAAGTCAAACAACTTAGTTATCTCTGAAAAGACAAAGAGCCTTCCACCCATAGCCCACATCATTAGGAGGATGCATAAGTGCACAATGATCTGAATTAGTAGGTAACTCTTGAGAGCAGATATAAAAGTTGAATGAAGGAATTAAAAAAAAAGGAAATGAATAATCAGTAAACCATTCATTGTTTCCTGCCTTAGGATGTTTTTGTCTTCTGTTAAGTTTCTTTAAAGTCCATAGGAAGTGTTTTTTGTGGCAGAGAATAATGTGCCAGGCTCTCAGAATATCACAAGGAGTATCTTTCAAGCTCCTTTTAGTGAAGCTTTACACTCATTATGTCTCAAATAGCTCTTTCAAATTTGATGGATGTGAGCTCTGACTCAAACTGGGATGTTTTTGTTGGCATTGCATTTTGGGGATCAAAATGGTTTGGGATTTAGTGTCATGTCGATTTCCTCTTTCTGATTGGACCGAGAACTTGTGCCCTTCTCTTCTCCTTTGCCTTCCTCTCCCATTCCATCCTTGGTAAGATTAAATAGCCACACCACCACCACTTCCTTTTTAATAATGTCATCAGCACCCACTAATGCACTGAAGAATAAATGTAATTAGCATTTATTGAAAAACCTTGCATGCATAGAGCACTGGAGCTTCGGGGTACCATTCCAGTTCATCTGAGAGATCAAAGGAAGCAGTGTTTGATAATTATTAAGAATATGGGCTTTGTAATATAAGTCCAGGAATGCTCATGGATATATTACCTTATTAAATAGGAAAACAATGGAAATAACTGTACATCAGTAAGTCACTGGCGGAGAAAACTAGAGTAACTTAACTATATAGTGATTTGTTATATAGTTATTAAACTTTGATGATATTAAGAAGCAAAACTTGTAGGGTATACCTTAAAAAAGCAACTTTATTTTTGCCTCTTCAATGTTTAAATTTATTCCATATGGCTAGTTCTTCTCATGCCCTTAAGTAAAATTTAGGGCAAATTCCCAGACTTTCATGGCTCCTTCCAGGTCATAAAATGCCTATTGGCTGAGAACTTATGCGTCCACTCTAAAGTAATTATAAAAATACAAAATCTCTCTCAGTTTGGCCTGTGCCAGGGTAGCCAGCTGACAAGAAGTGAAGGCAATGTCCTCCCTTTCCCAGGCATATCCCCTTCATCCTTTTCCATAACTTTACAAATCTTGTTTTCTGACCCTTTTAAGGTTAGAGTCAAGGGAAGGAATGGGGTATCTTTTGCTTCATTATTACTCCTCTGTGACTGTACCACACTTTCTAAACTTGGCAATGGTTTAATTCCTGAGAACGATTTTTCATTGTTCTTTGGAGAAACACAGCCTTTTTGCGGTCTCTGGGGATCTCTTGCAGAAGGTCCCTGGAGGAAGATGGTACTCTTTTTGCTGAATGCTTAGAACTTTTCTTTTGGCTCGTGGTTCTTTGTGGTCCATCCCCAAACAGACTCTTCCCCTATTTAAATATCTTTAATCCTCTAGCAGTTTCCCCTTGGGCAAAATTTAAGACAAGTATGACAGCTCTTTTGTGCATGTACCACAGTTAGTTAAGTAGAAACATTCACACATTCTTTTCCCTGAGAAGTCTGAGTTCACACACTAATGTGAATAGAAACACCTCTGGTTTTATTCCACTGTTACAGCTATTAGCCAGACAGTCACTTGCCATTTTGATCTCTCAGCTGTAAATCAGCCACCTTTCTGCTGTGACCCAAAATATCAGAAAACACAGCCCTCCATATATTTTCATTACATTCCCTCTCTCTTGACATAAATTAATGTGTAGAGTATCCCCCACTCTTCCTCTTTTGAGGGGAGAGGTATTCACAGAATGCCGAAAATGCTCCAATTCTTTTCTTCTAATGTCCATTTCTCTAACCCCCCTCCACTTTTATTTTTAAGGTTGGGCTAATTTATTAAGCACTTCCCCTCACCACCCTCACAGTCTAGGTCACTTTTTCCTCTTGTAGATTGTCTGTCTTAACCCTTTCTTAATATCATTGGATGTGTGAAGATTTAGTCACCATATGGGTATTCTGTAATATCCTTTTTCTCCTTTCTCTGTTGGATAGTTGACCACACTTTGAAATGTGGCATCTAATATGTCGGGCCTCAGCATAAACATTTTTACTCTGAAATATCCTGTCACATCCATAGCATATTTGTTGACTTAAAACGTTGACCACTCCCTATTAGGTGAAAGTATATAATTATCTCTTTCGTATATATTGTATACATCTATCTCTATTTTGTAAATGTCTGGAACATGTTTGGAAAAATGCTTACCAAAATGTTAACAGTAGTCAACGTGGGGTGTTAAAATTTCAGATGATTTTTGCTCTCTTCCCTACTTCTTGGTTTCTGATATTTTTATTATGATATGAATTGTCTTTACAAAGTAATTAAGATGGTGTCAGAAAAGAACACAAGGGAAGTGGACTTGGCCCAGTGCTTAGGGCATCTGTCTACCACATGGGAGGTCCCCGGTACAAACCCCGGGCCTCCTTGACCCATGTGGAGCTAGCCCACGCACAGTGCTGATGCGCACAAGGAGTGCCCTGCCACACAGGGGTGTCCCTGCATAAGGGAGCCCTACGCTCAAGGAGTGTGTCCCATAAGGAGAGCCGTCCAGCACGAAAGAAAGTGCAGCCTGCCTAGGAATGGCGCTGCACCCACGGAGAGCTGACACAGCAAGATGATGCAACAAAAAGAAACACAGATTTCCATGCCACTGATAACAACAGAAGCGGACAAAGAAGAACACACAGCAAATGGACACAGAGAACAGACAACTGGGGTGTGGGGCAAAGGGGGAAGGGGAGAGAAATAAAAAAAAGAAAAGAGCACGTGTCTCAGAGTCAGAGTTTTCTGTCTCTGTCACCTCTTGACTCTGTGACCTTTGTCAAGTGATCTAAGATCTCTGGGTCTTAGTTTCTTTACCTATCTTACAGAAAATATAGCAGTCTCATTAAGATTGTTTTCAGGATTAGGTGGCATGCAAAATAGCAATTTATTCTCTTAAAATATAATATAATAATACAAAATTACTCTTGAGTTACCCACTCTTTATGGAGTAAAAAGTAAACAGTATAAATTAAAATGTCATGCATTTCAGAGGATGGAGAAAATATTTTTATAGTTGATTATATAGATGAGGTAGTATGTGAGTTGGGATTTGAGAGATGGATAAGTGTGTGGATATATTTCATATTAATATAATGAGGTATCTCCACGTGGTGTTGGGAAATGGGGAGAAAGGTTAGGTGTTTAAAAAAAGTGAAATTCAAGTGATACCAAGAGAACAGTGCATAGTAGTTTGGCTGGAACAGAGGATTCTCCTGGGGAAGTGAGGAACTAGCACTGGAAAGTTAGCTTAAAAAGAAACTGTGGAAAGCCTTGAATTAACATGATTTGTACATTGTCTGATAGATGTTAGGGAACTACTAATAATTTTAGTAAGAATGAAGTCTTATTACATTAACATTTTCAAAGAGTTTTATTAACTTCCAAGTGGTATTCAGAGCACATTAAAGGATGGAGAGAACAGATGCAGAGAGAGACCTTAAGGAGCTCCTTACAAGAAGGTGATAATGAGAAAAGAAAAAAGGCACCCAAACCCTACTGCAGAAGAACCTCTATCTTGGATTTTTTTAGAAATTGTTATTATCTTGTACAAAGATAATTCAATTAATTGAAAAGATTGTGTGACTTCTAAGCACTCTTTAAACTTTGAGATGAGTTAATTGTGTTGGCCTAGGCTCACTGCTCCTTAGCTTCTTCTGAGATCTTGCTTGTCCTGCAGATGCAGCCTTTCAAAAAATGAAGTGCTCTCCTCCCAAGTCAAGTTCCCTTCTAAATAGCTTTAATTTTAGAAGACAGATTTTCCTTCCTCCCTTGATAATCCCTTGATATTGATTGCCTACTGAGCACAAGCCG
The DNA here is from genome assembly GCF_030445035.2 of Dasypus novemcinctus. Classification (NCBI taxonomy): domain Eukaryota; kingdom Metazoa; phylum Chordata; class Mammalia; order Cingulata; family Dasypodidae; genus Dasypus; species Dasypus novemcinctus. The sequence continues at coordinate 66,211,304 of NC_080682.1, read as the reverse complement.
TGGAGCGAAATGTTCCACATGTTATTTCATGTAACCTTTATCACAGCTTATGAGAGGAGCTCCTGTCCACACTTTTGCACATGACTCAACTGTGAAGCCCAGCATCGAAGTTATTTGCCCAATATCACAAGGCTAGTTAGTGGGGAAGCCTGGATTTCCAGTTTATGACTCGAAGGCCTGATCTTAATTCTGATGCTGCATTGCCCAGTCATCACCCCTCCCTGACACTATCAAACTCTAGTCTCTCCCGTCTCTCCCTGCCATGTCTCTCACATACATGCCTTCCCTCACATTCCTCTTGCTTAGGCTCTAAGGCCCTTTTCATGTAATTCCTCACTTCACCAAACCCATCAACAGTTTACTGCATATTTGATTGAGGCTCATCTGCTAACCACCATTTTCCTGAAAAACATATTGTAGAATATCCTAAGGGACTTGGTATGGTATTGGGCTATTACTGACAGCTGTATCTTCTAGTGGGTCATTCTTCAGTTCCTTTAGGGATAGCTTGTGAATGAAAATGTTTTCAATTTTGTTAAAACTAATTTCTACCCTTAATTACTACTGCAAATTATATTCTTCGGTACCAATCTCTAATGAGCTATAATTAGCACGATGTATCCCAAATGTGCGAGAAATGCCCTTGCTGCCCCATTTCTGCCCCCTCCCTCCCTCCTTCCCTTCCTTCTTTGCCACTGAGACTCACTTTTTTTCAGGTCTTCTATTGTGGGGGCTTATCTGACTTTGCAAACAGTAGAGGTAAAAAAGGGGCAACAGAGAGCCCAGGTTTTTTTAGCTAAATATTCAATCTCTCTACATATATACATATGTATATATACAAATATATATATACACATATATATATACTTACACACACACACATATATACATAAATTGGTAATTGATTGGCCCATAGCTTAGCCCTTTCAGGTGGTCTATTTTCATCATGAGACTCCTCTCCTAATTTTTTAAGGCTTCTAATTCAGGGCAGTTGGTAAGCAGAAAGATTGATACATATATTCACTCACACATTTTTCCTGACCCTGAATTATCTGCTCTTTTTTCCTGACCCTGAATTATCTGCTCTTTTTTTTTTTTTTTTTTTCCTTTAATCAGGCAAAAACCCGTTGGTTTTGCATGGACTATCTAAGAATATGGACTTTTTAATAAAGAAAATGGAATACCTAAAGCATAATAAGGGAGGATGGAAAACTGTAAAAAATGTGATTCTGAGCTGGCTTCCAGTCAGGGCCTTGTTACAAACTTGCTGAAAGGGCTGTAGGAGTTTTAGGGCTTGATCATTTCATGTCTCAGTCTCCTAGTCATATAGTGGGGTTTCACACTTGCTCCCCTGATACTGCTGACTCTATTGCAGAGAAGAAAATGCCCCCCTACTTAGGATTTTCTGGTGTGAACTTACACAAAGGAAGCAGCACAGTGAAATGGCAGGTGTGAAGGGAAATTCATTGACTGTACAGAAGAAATGGACCATTTACATTCATTGATGGAGATGAGAAAAATTCAGAGTCTAGCTGCCATCACATAGTTTCTAAACCAGAAGTTTGGGGGATAAGTCCCAGGAGTCCATATGAATTACGTTTCTTGACACCCCAGTACACAAATACATAAACACCCTAATAGGCAATCATTTTTACATAAACCTCTGTTTGAGAATCATTAATAGAGAAAGAAAAAGTGGAGGGTTAAGGAATGATGTTTTTAGGAATATCTATACAGTACAGGAAAGTGAAGAAGAGCAAGGAAAAAATAAAATCAGGAAACAACTTAAAAGACATAAAAAACAGTCAGTTCTAACAGATGAGAAACACTTTCACCTAGAGGAGAGCAATGTTGCAATGCTGAAAGAAGTTAAAAAACTGAAGGCATAGAGAAGAGGATAATAGATTTAGAAATTAGGAAATGATTGAAGATGAACAGAGAAAACCCTAGTCAGGGTTGCAATAGAAGTCAGGATAGACTGTAGGGAATGATCAGGGGTAGGCAAGTTGAGAACTGGAACAGGGTGTTTAAGAAATTTGAAGTATTGTATCATTGTGATGTGGAGACAGTGGCCACAGTAGTTGCTGAGAGCAGGGAGAGGGAAGAAGAGATGTGATGTGGGGGCATTTTTGGGACTTGGTGTTGTCCTAAATGATATTGCAAGGACAGATGCAGGACATTATATATCCTGCTATAACCCACTGAATGGACTGGGGGAGAGTGTAAACTACAATGTGAACTATAATCCATGCAGTGCAGCCGTGCTCCAAATTATATTCATCAAATACAATGAATGTGCCACAATAATGAAAGAGGTTTTTGGTGTGGGAGTGGGGAGTTGGGGTATGGGTTATATGGGAAGCTCTTATATATTTTTTAATGTAACATTTTTGTGTGATCTATGTATCTTTAAAAAGAAAAAACAATTAAAAACAAACAAAAATAATATAATGAAAAAAAAAAAGAACTTTGAAGTGAAAGATTGGTTTCTAGCCCTGCTGTTAATGAACAGAAAGGGCCTTGGCTAGGTCTGGACTAAATGATTTTGAGCCCTTTAATTTTAAAAAGCTATGGATTTAAGAGCAGCTGGGCATGTGTACTTTCAAGATTCATTCAGACCTCTTTGTTCCTACCCCTCTTCTGGCACTGATCACCAACTGCCTCACTATGGCTTTGTAAGTCTGTCTTTCACTCCTCAGCCTCTGCACAGTCCTCATCTTGATCCTCCTTTTAGCTTCGCACAGCACCCAGCACAGTCCTGGGTACCTGGTAGCATTCAGCGACTGTAGGTTGAGTCCTTTCCCTACTATATACTTCTTAAAAGAAGCATAGTCCCAACAGCTCTTTTTGTGGAAAGATGAGAAAGAGGGAATGAAAGAAAAGCAAGAAATGAATATCAGAAGGGAAAAGGGGAGCAGCCAAGAAATCAATGAAAAAAGCTTCTCTAGAGTTCCAGGGTGAAGAACTCCAGGCTCCTCCCTGCAGTTGAAGGAGGTCTGTAGGTTTTAACAGTTCTAATGGATGTATATTGGTTGAGATGAAATTCTTACAATCAAACTGAAGGCTGATGTTAGTTGGGTTAGTGAACTGAAAATTTCTCTTTTGTGAAAGGGGTTATTTTTCTGGCAGACTTGCAATTTTAAACATTTTGTGTATTACAGTCGGTTTTAAAAAGTCAGAAAATCCACAATAATCTTGGCCAAATAAAGAAATTTGTTTAAACTCTAAATCTTTCTGTAAAACAATATTGCTTAATACCTTTAGTGATAAAAACGGGATTAAAAATATTTAAAAATTGATTTCTGCAGATGATTTTCAAAATGTTCTCTACAGTTCTAGACTGCAAAGCTAGTAATTAATCAATAAGCAGACATACAGCAAATATTGTTTCTCCAGAGGCCCTTTTGTCAATCTTCAGTCGAATTTTGGACCAAAGCTGCAAGCTTGGATGATGAACCTAATGTTTGAAGATAGTATTCAAGGCAGGACTTTCTAGGTAGAGAATTTCAGGCAGAGTGCAATGCTGGTCATCTCAAATCAGGTGCCATTGAATTGAGAACTACAAATAGGATCATGGAATGGGCCAAGAACACTCCTGCTTTCAAAAATGATCCTCATTTTTCATCTTGATGGCCAAAATTAATGACAAGCTGATCTTGATCTTCCATCACTATCATGTGAAATAGAATCAAGCATTTGTAGGACTATGACTAGCCTTCAGATGAAGTATGTACTGTCATTTTTAATTCATTTAACATATTTTTTCCTGCTCTTATCTGTTGGGAGCGATAAAAAGAATGTATGTCGGACTCAGCGAGAATCAGTAGCACGGCTGCCAGAGAAGAGCCAACCCTCTCAATTAAGCAAACTATAATTAGCCCCTCACAATATGTCAGGTCCCACAACATGGCAGAATCCAAATCTGCCTTGTCACTTCCTCATTCTTCTTCCCCTTCAGGTCTTTGTTCTCTGTCTTCCCGCCACTGCCCAGGCTGACAAGGCAGTGCGCAGGCACAAGGCAGGTAAACTGAAACCCACTCTACATATCAGTAGTGACCACAACCAATCCCTAACTTTCACCTCCACCCATTACCCCTCCTTTTCCCAAGAGTATATATCCTTTGTTCCCCTCAATAAAATTTGCAGCTTGATCCTCACCCTGTCTCGCTGTCATTCCTCGCGTCTCCTGTCTCATCATTCTCCTCCACGCAAGCCACGAGCCCCAGTTCGCAGCCCCGCTGGCCGGGGCATTCACACTTATCCATGTGAAAATAGTGCTTTTTGCCTCTTCTTTCTTTTGTGTCTCTCCTATTCACAGCAGTAACTGCTTTCCTTGAATCTGAGTTATATTACGTTGACTTCTGCCCCTAAATTGTTCAAATTCTGCAGTATGCAAAGGTTAAATACCATGATAAAACCAACAGTATTTAGGAAGGCTTTAAAACAGTTCTGCTAACCACGTAGAGAATGAATAACTTCCTTAGATAAAGATGTGACACCATTATGCTAAGGGTATGTACCCACATGTAGTAATTCTGCACAGCACATTGTTTTGCCTTTGTACTCCTCATCTGGGGCATTAAACCTAAACCAAAAACCATGTGAGCAAATTTTAATATGTGAGCTCATCAAGAGAAATGGTTTCTGATTATTACTGTTTATGAGCTTGCAGTGGCTTGCTGGGACATTTTAATAAAGTTTTAATGATGAGTAAGCACTCAGCTGGTCAGGTAAGCTAACAGACATAAGTCAGGCATGTGTACAAGGCATGAAAAGAATAATAGCATATTGAAGGAATAGACCTTGAGCAACTCTCACATTTTATTTCTTTTTATTTATTGAAAATTTGATATACAGGAACACTGAAAACAATTTTGAAATAAAAATCATGTGTAATAAGGAAGGGGCTGTGGCTCAATCAATTGGGTTCCCGTCTACCATATGGGAGGCCCTGGGTTTGCATCCCAGGGACTCATTGTTAAGGCAAGCTGGCTGCACCTGCTTAGAGCTGATGGCCTGCTCCTGTAGAGAGCTGGCACAGCAAGATGACACAACAAAGGGAGACAAGCAGACAAGCAGAAGAATGCACAGCAAATGGACAACACAGAGAGCAGACAGGAAGCAAGCCACAAAGGGGGTGGGGGATAAATAAAAATAAATCTTTAAAAAAGTCACTTGTAATAAAAGTTAGTACATTTCTTCTGCATATTGTCATCTAGTCCTTGACCACAGATATACATATTTTGACATATTTTCAAACATAAATATAGTACATTTGTCATTTTGGCAAGATATTTTAATTCCATAATATATCTCCAATAATTTCCTCTTCTTTCATTAATGTTTTTTCTGTCAGACAATGTGCTAGATACTAAAGATGCAGTGAAAAGCATATATAGCTGAAACAAATTTTACTTACACACACATATACATGTGCACATATATATATAAAATTTTACATACACCATACACATGTGTACATATATATATAAAACAAGCAAAATGGGATTCCTGTTAGTAGGAGAAAGTGGGAAATAATAAAAATAATATCTAGCATACGTGTTTACATTATACATGAACACTCTTTTCTATACATACACTTTCATTAATGTTCAGACCCTCACAATCACAAAGAGAGAATATACCAAGTTGCTTCCATGTTTTAATCCAAAAGTCAAGAATCTTCTGGGTGGTGCTGCTGTTCTCTTTATAAAGTTTTGATATATTTCTGTAGTTAAAATATAATTATCGGGAAACGGACTTTGGCCCAGTGGTTAGGGCGTCCGTCTACCACATGGGAGGTCTGCGGTTCAAACCCCGGGCCTCCTTGACCCGTGTGGAGCTGGCCATGTGCAGTGCTGATGCGCGCAGGAGTGCCGTGCCACGCAAGGGTGTCCCCCGCGTGGGGGAGCCCCACGCGCAAGGAGTGTGCCCAAGAGGAAAGCCGCCCAGCGTGAAAAGAAAGAGCAGCCTGCCCAGGAATGGCGCCGCCCACACTTCCCTTGCCGCTGACGACAACAGAAGCAGACAAAGAACCAAGACGCAGCAAATAGACACTGAGAACAGACAACCAGGGGAGGGGGGGGGAAATTAAATAAATAAATCTTTAAAAATATATATATATATATAAAATTATCAGCATTTAGATACCTATCATATAAAGGCACAGAAAGAACAAGATACCTTCAAAAGAAAAAAGGCCCATTTCCAAAAGGGGAACTGGGAAACCAGAAACACAGTTGTCACTGAAACTTAACATACAGCATTACTCCAGTGAATAGAAGTGGTGTAGATTATTGCTCATGGAGGTGGAGACAGTCCAGAGATAAGTCAATCATCAGGCAACCCCTGATTATATTCTTTGAAATAATTCCCCTTGTTTATTGTCCTCCATGATCCTCACTCTCTGCTTTCTGAGAAAATCTCCCTTGTCATTCTCTTTTATGGCCTTATCTGAGATGGGCAAAATTGGGAAAATGTCCTTTCTAGAGAACGCACATTAGTATCCTCCTTTCTGGCAGTCCAGGGGTCCAGGAAATATCTTACTAGCTGCACAATTGGAGGCTCTTGTGAAACAGGTGTTAATCTTCTTTAGCATTAGAGTTTCATTATAACTTAGTATGCCATTGGTCATCAGCTTTTTGCTGATTCCATGTCCTTACATCAACAGGTCGCTACTTTGTGGTTTTATATGTCATGAGACTTCCCCATTTAGCCATACATACATACATACATATATATATATATATATATTTTCTTGTTAAATTTTCCTCCTCTCTGGCTCAGTGCTCACAGACTTTACTGTGATATGGGAAGTGTAGTCTTCCAGCATTGTAAGATTCAAAATCATCAGCCATTTTTCGTTGTGGACCAACAAGAGTTTCCTTAAAATATCTATTCCCCCCTCCTTGCTTTTTTCCATTTTTTTCTTTATTATAGAAATTGTGGGTTTATAGAATAATCATGCATAAAATACAGGATTCCCAGCTTGGATTGGTGTGGAACACTTCTTACAATTGATGACAGCACATTTTTATAATTGTACTGTTAATTAGAGTTCATGGTTTTGCTTCGTGTGCACTGTTTGTGTAGTGTAGTTGCATGGATTAAAATTTTTGTTTTCTGTTACCATGTATACAATCTAACACTTTCCCTTTTAATCATATTCAGATATATATTTCAGTGCTGTTAATTGTGTTCATGATGTTGTGCTACCAGCACCACCATCCATTACCAAAGCATTTCTACCATTCCAAATAGGAACCCTGTATATTTAAGAGTTAACTTCCATTCCCTGTCCCCACTCCATCCCCTGATAACTTATAGTCTAGATTCTGAATCTATAAATTTGCTTATTCTAATTCTTTCAATTCAGTGAAATCATACAATATTTGTCCTTTTGTGTCTGGCTTATTTCATTCAATATGATGTCTTACAAGTTCATCCATGTTGTCACATGTATCAGGACTTCATGCCTTTTATAACTGAATAATAGTCCATTTTGCATATATTCCACATTTTATTTATCTCTTCATCCATTGGTGAACACTTGGGTTGCTTCATCCTTGGTCAATTGAGAATAATGCTGTATGAATATTGGTGCAAATAGTACAATTATCTGTTCAAGTCCCTGCTTTCAATTCTTTTGGGTATATAGTACTGAGATTGCTGGGTCATATAGTAGTTCCATACTTTCTATAGCTTTCTGAGGAATTAACAAAATGTCATCCACAGTGGCTGCACAATTTTGCATTGCCACCAGAAATTAATGAGTGGTCCTATTACTCCAAATTTTCTCCAAAACTTGTTATTTTCCATTAAAAAAAAATAACAGCTCTTCTACTGGGTGTGAAATGATATCTCAATTGTGGTTTAGATTTTAATTTCTCTGATGGTTAATAATATTGAGAATCTTTTCATGTGCTTTATTTGAAGAGATATCTGTTAACTTTTCTAATTGCCTTTTTAAAAAGATACATATTATACAAAATGTTACATAAAAAATATGAGATTCCCATATACCCCACTCCCCACCCCCCCCCCACTCCTCCGACATCAGCAACCTCTTCATCACTGTGGCACATTCATTACATTTGATGAATTTATTTTGGAACACTGCTACACTGCATGGATTATAATTTACATTGTAGTTTACATTCTCCCCCAGTCCATCCAGTGGGTTATGGCAGGATATATAATATCCTGCATCAGTCCCTGCAGTATCATTCAGGACAACTCCAAGTCCCAAAAATGTCCCCATATCACACCTCTTCTTCCCTCTTCCTGCCCTCAGCAACTCCCGTGGCCACTGTTTCCACATCAGTGATATGATTTCTTCCATTGCTAGAGTCAAAATAGTTCTATAGAAGAATGCCAGTAAGTCCACTCTAATTCATATTTTGTTCCTCCATCATGAGGACACTGGGATGACAATGTTCACTCCACCTCTGAATTGAAAGGGAACTTAAATCTCAGCCCCCTGATGGATGGGATTCTCCTGCTTACAGGAGAATCCTGCAACTCCTGCTTGCAGTTGTAAACTCTCTCAGTTCCCTGGTGTGGTGGTTGACATCCTCACCTCCCTATTATCTGACTTGGGTAAGTCCAATGAACCGGAGAGTAGGTGGTACAACTCTGCTAAGGCTCAGGGCCCAATGGCATATGGACAGTCCAGAGATTCAAGTCTCCTGATCATACACCAACCCCAGCACCAACCACAGGTTCAGTTAAAGTGACAGAAGAGGCATGTGTAGAGAGGTCGCATCTGAGTCCAACTCCATCACACTCAGGAAAACAAATTCCAAAGTAGGGCCCACTGGCAAGGCTCTGAACTCCAGAGCCATCTGCCATGACCGTAGGACCCGGGTATCTCCAAGCCCGCAGGAGCACCACTACCTGGGATGGTATCTACTTTGGCTGTCTGTGGGATCCTGCTGAGACTTGCATAAGTGCAACCCCTCTGATGACCTCCCAACTCATTTTTATGTCTCTTAGGCATATAAACTCATTTGTCTTTACCATTTCCCCCTCCTATTCAAGATCTTTTTCTAGTTGTATCACCAGCTGGAGCTTGGTAATAATCCCTCAGCACCAAGAAGGCTTATCCCTGGGAATCATGTCCCACTCTGTGGGGAAGGTAATGCATTTACATGCTGAGTTTGGCTTAGAGTGGCCACGTTTGAGCAACATGGAGGCTCTCAGGAGGTGACTCTTAGGCGCCCTGCAGCTCTAGGCCTAGTCCAAATTTCTAGCACATAGGCTTATAAGCATAGTTATCAGTATCAAGGACCCATCATTGGACCATCCTTCATTGGTCTTTGCCCTTGTACTTGGGGGATTGTTGCTGTTCCATTGGCAATGTGATAGAGCTCCCCAGAATGGGAACTCAGCACTCCCTCAGTTGTATGTAACACTACCCACTATGAAAATATCCAATGAACATCTGAACATATCTATATACTGTATATGCATGCCCTGGAGAACTCCTTCCCACCCATACATCCCCTGTCAATAATACCTCACACCAGTGCTCCTCCCCTGCCATAGTTGAACCCCTCTGTGATCCAAAACTTCTTCAAAAATGAAGCCTAATATATTGCCAAATTCAATGAATAGGAAAATGAAATAGTAATGATAGGTTTAAAGAGTAGAAATAGAATACATAATTATTTAGAAAAACTGAAAGTAAAAAACAGATTGAGGTATTAAAAATGAAAAATATCATAAAACTTTTTTTTTTATGTTTTGCCTTTCATTACTGTACTAGGTGTTGCACTGTATATATAGTGGCAAGGCAATCTCTTCCATTTCTTCCTCAGTGTCTGCATCCTTTTTTAAAAAAAATTTTTTATTATGTTCAAAAACATTTTAGGTCATGGTAAATTCGTTTTGTTGCTAAGTTCAAGGATTTATTTATATGTTCTGCATTGTAATCTTTATCAGATATGTAGTTTCCAATTATTTTCTCCTATTGTATTGGTTCCCTTTACTTTCATGAAAAAATCCTTTGAGGCACATAAAGTTTAAATTTTGATTAAGTCTTATTCTTTTGTTGCTTGAGTTTTGGGTGTCTAACACAAGGTCCTGTAGATGCTTTCCTACATGTTTTTCTAGAAGTCTGATAGGTCTAGCTCTTATATTAAAGTCGTTGATCCATTCTGAGTTTGTTTTTGTATATGGTATGAGGTGAGGGTCCTCCCCTTTTTTGCAAATGGAAATCCAGTTTGCCCCACACCCTTTGTTGAAGAGACTATACTCATTCCCAGTTGTGTAGTCTTAGTCAACTTCTCAAAAATCAGTTGAACATAAAGGTACAAGTCATTTACTGAGCTCTCAGTTCTATTCCATTGGTTTATATGTCTGTCCTTTTGTCAGGACCATTCTGTTTTGATTACTATGACTTTGTAATAAGTTTTAAGTTTGGGAACTGTGAGTTCTTCAACTTCATTCTTCTTTCTCAAGATAGTTTAGCTCTTCAGGGCCCATTACCCTTCCAGATAAACTTGATGATTGGCTTTTCATTTCTGCAAAGAAGGTGATTGTAATTTTTATTGAAATTGCATTGAACCTATAAATTGCTTTGGGTATTATTTGCATCTTAATGATATTTAGTCTTTCAATTCAAGAACATGGAATGTCCTTCCATTTATTTACATCTTCTTTAGTTTCTTCTAGCAATTTTTGGTAGTTTACTGCATACAAATTCCGTTACATCTTTGGTTATATTTATTCCTAGATATTTGATTCTTTTGATACTGTGAATAGAATTCTTTTCTCGATTTATTTTTCTGATTATTCATTGATTCTGTATAGAACACTACTGATTGTGGGTGTTGAACTTACATCATACCACTTAAAATTTTTTTTCTTTAATTGAATTTTTTTAAAGATACATAGATCACAAAAAGATTACATTAAAAAAATGTAAGAGGGTCCCATATACCCCACACCCCACCCCACTCCTCTCACATCAACAACCTATTTCATCATTGTGGCACATTCATTGCATTTGGTGAATACATTTTGGAGCACTGCTGCACCCTATGGAATATAGTTTACATTGTAGGGTACACTCTCCCCCAGTCCATTCAGTGGGTTATGGCAGGATATATAATGTCCAGCATCTGTCCCTGCAATATCATTTAGGACAACTCCAAGTCCCAAAAATGCCTCCACATCACATCATTTTTTCCCTCTCCCTGCCCTCAGCAACTACCGTGGCCACTGTCTCCACATCAATGATACAGTTTCTTTCTTTCTTTCTTTCTTTCTTTCTTTCATTTATTTATTTATTTATTTATTTATTTATTTATTTATTTAATTACCCCCCCTCCCCTGGTTGTCTCTTCTTGGTGTCTATTTGCTGCGTCTTGTTTCTTTGTCCGCTTCTGTTGTCGTCAGGCATGGGAAGTGTGGGCGGCGCCATTCCTGGGCAGGCTGCTCTTTCTTTTCACGCTGGGCGGCTTTCCTCTTGGGCGCACTCCTTGCGCGTGGGGCTCCCCCACGCGGGGGACACCCTTGCGTGGCACGGCACTCCTTGCGCGCATCAGCACTGCACATGGGCCAGGTCCACACGGGTCAAGGAGGCCCGGGGTTTGAACCGCGGACCTCCCATATGGTAGACGGACGCCCTAACCACTGGGCCAAAGTCCGTTTCCTGATACAGTTTCTTTCATTGCTAGAGTCACAATAGTTCTATAGTAGAATACCAGTAAGTCCACTCTAATCCATATTTTATTCCTCCATCCTGTGGACCCTGGGATGGTGATGTTCATTCTACCTCTAAATCAAGAGGGGGCTTAGATCCCATCTGGTTGATGGATATATCACACCACTTTGCTGAATTCATTTATTAGCTCTAGGAGCTTCTTTGTGGATTTTTCTGGATTTTCTGTATGTAGGATGATATTATCTGCAAATAGGAAAGTTTTAGTTCTTCCTTTCCAATTTGGGTGTCTTTTATTTCTTCTTAACTAATTGCTTTGGCAAGAACTTCCAGTACAAACATGTAAAACAGTGGTGATAGTGGGCATACTGGTATTGTTCCTGGTCTTAGGGGGAAAGTTTTTACTTTCAACTTCAAAGGATGTTAGCTGTGGGCTTTTCATATATGACCTTTATCATGTTGAGAAAGATTCCTTCTATTTCTAGTGTTCTAAGTGTTTTAATAGAGAAAAGACCCTGTATTTTGCCAAGTTTTTTCTGCATCAAATGAGATGACCATGTATTTTTCTTTTCTTCTTTTTGTTAATGTGGTGTATTACATTAATTGATTTTCTTTTTTTTTAAATGAAGCTTTTGATTACATAAATGTTACATCAGAAATATAGGGGATTCCCATATACCCACCCATTCCCCCTCCCACACTTTCTGACATTAACATCTTTCATTAGCATGTTACAGTTGTTACAATTGATGAACATATATTGAAGCATTGCTGCTAACCATGAAATATAGTTTTTATTATACTTTACCCTCTGCCCCACAAAATTTTGTAGGTTTTGCCAAAAGGTATAATGGCCTGTATCCTTTGTTGTCATTTCTTGCAGGACATGCCAATGTCCTGTATGTCCCCATGTTATACCTATTCTACCTTATCCTTCCCCTTAGAACCTCTGGTGGCTATTGCCTTTGGATCAGTAATATAAGTTCTTCCAAGAACCAGCCTTCCATAGCAGGGATGTATCCCACTTGGTCATGGTGTGTAATTCTTTTATTATGCTATTTAATTAGGTTTGCTAGTATTTTATTGAGGATTTTTGCATCTACATTCAAATGAGATAATGGTCTGTACTTTTCTTTCCTTGTGGTGTCTCTATCCAGCTTTGGTTTGAGGGTGATATTGACCTTGTAAAATGCATTAGGAGTGTTCCCTTCTCTTCAAATATTTGTAAGAGTTTGAGAACGAAGGTAAGTCTTCTTTTCCATACATTTGTTTGGTAGCATTCCACTGTGAATCCATCTGGACCTGGTCTTTTCCTTGTTAACAAGTTTTTGATTACTGATTCAATCTCTTTATGGTAACTGGTTCCTTGACATCTTCTGTATTTTCTTGAGTCAACATAGATATTTTCTGTGTTCTTAAGAATTTGTCCATTTTTACTTAGGTTATCTAATTTTTTGGCATATGGTTGTTCATAGGAACTTCATAGTTTCTTTTTTTTAGATTTCATCAAGGTAGGTAGTAATATTCCACTTTCCATTTATGGTGAGCCTTTTGCAGATAGCATATAGTTGGGAAGTGCTTTTTTATCCATTCTTCCAATCTCTACCTTTTGACTGGAGAGTTTAATCCATTTACATTTAAAGTCACTACTGATATTACAGGACTTTCTTCTGCCATTTTTCTTTTAGTCTTTTAAGTCTTATACCCTTTTGACCCTCAATTCTTTTAATACCTACCATTGTATTTATTTGCTTTTTTGTGTGTTGTATCATATTGAGTGCCTTGTCATTTCTATCTGGATATATTTTTCATCTATTTTCCTTGTGGTTACCATGGAGGTAAAATTTAACATCCTGAATATACAACCAATGTATTTGTTTGAATACCAACTTAACTTCAATAGCATGCACATATACTTTTCCTATGCTCCTCTGCCCTACCACTTTTTGTACTTGTTACCAATTATTTCTTTGTACATTGTATGTCCAAGAACATAGATTTATCATTACATTTTATGCGTTTGCATGTTTTCAGTTCCTGTAGAAAGTAAGAAGAGTTACATACCAAAGAATACAATACAATAATCCTGGCATTTATAATTACCCAAAATGTTACCTTTTCTGTTGACCTTTATTTCTTTTTGTTGCTTTGAACACTGTCTAGAGTCCTTTCCTTTCAGTCTGAAGAATTCCCTTTAGTATTGTTTGTAGATCATCAAAAGCTGATGATGTTCCTCAGCTTTTGTTTATCTGACAGTATCTTAATCTTTCCCTCATTTTTGAAAGAGTCTTGCTGGATAAAAAATTCTTCACTGACAGTTGTTTTCTTTCAGCACTTTAAGTAGTTCAACCCACTGCCTTCTTACCTCCATGGTTTCTCATGAGAAATCAGCGCTCAATCTAATTGGGGTCCCCTTATATGTTACACATTGTTTTTCTCTTGTAGCTTTCATTAGTCTCTCCTTCTCCTTTGCATTCAGTAGTATAATTGCTATCGGATGGGGTGTAGCAGTTTGATGTAGTTATGAATTCCAAAAATAGATATTGCAAAAATAGTTTGCAAACTGGTCTGTACCTGGGCATGATTAAATTATGATTAAGGCTTTGATTGGGCCACATCAATAGAGTGCTGAGTCCCTGCCCCTTGGTTCATAGGGACTTACAGATAAAAGGCATGGCAAAGGACAAAGTTGGAGATTTGATGTTGGAGTTTCAATGTTGGAGTTTTTGAGGTGGAACCCAAGAAGTGAAGACATGGGAGAAGAACACAGAGGAATAGAGACAGCTCCTTAGACATGGCAGAAGCCCCAGGGAGAGAGACAGAGCTGTTTACTTAATAGTCTACAGCTGACATTGTGGAGCAAGGCAAAGCCTAGAGAGCCTCAAAGTCCAAAGCTGACCTTGTGGAGAACAGAGGAGCTAATCCCGAAGACAAGTGAACCCCAGGAAGAGAGGAGCTCAGGAAGCATGAACCCAGGCAGACATTGGCAGCCATCTTGCTCCAACATGTGAAAATAGATTTTTGTGAGGGAAGTAACTTATGCTTTATCTCTTGGTAACTGTAAGCTTCTACCCCAAATGAATACCCTTTATAAATATCAACCGGTTTCTGGTATTTTGCATCAGCACCTCTTTGTCTGACTAATACATGGGGTATATATATATAAATATATTATGTTTATCCTTTTTGGCATTCTCAGAGCTTCTTACTAAGTGTCTTTGACTATTCCTTCTCTCCCTTTCTCTCTTTCTTCTCCTTCTGGGACACCAACATAATGCATACGTTGGTGTGCTTGATGGTGTCCCAGAGATATCTTAGGCTATTTTCACTTTTTTAAATTTTCATTTTTTTATTTTTTTAATTTATTTTTTTAACTTTTTATTGAAATTATCACTCATACATAAACAGTAAATGTATAATAGTTGTGAACTTAAAAAACAAGCATATAACATCAAACAAACATATAACACCTCACCCTACCACCAATACTTGCATTGTTTTTAAACCCTTTTAACTAATGATTAAAGAACATTGTCAAAATATTATGCCTAAGCAAAGTATTTTCCCCTAACCAATCTGATTATTATCTTTATATCATTTATATATGAACATACATAAACAATTAACTGTCTATTAAAAGTTGTGAACTTACAAAGCAAACATGCATAATGTCATACAGGGGTCCCATACATCAACCCTCCACCAACACCTTGTATTGTCATGAGACGTTTGTTGCAAACTATGAAATAACACTGTCAAAATCTTACTACTAATCATAGTTCTTTTCTTCCATTTGGTCTGTTTTTCTCCCAACCAGCCCTATTATTATTTTTTAAATATATTTTTTATGGCAGAAGTTGTAAACTTATAAAACAATCACACACATGTGCAGAATTCCCGAACACCCCTCCATCAACACAGCACAATATGGTGTGTCATTTGCTACAGATAAAATAATATCATCTGATTATTGCCATGTCCATTGCATACATTTGGCTCACTTTTTCCATACTACCTCAGTATCAACATAGTACATCTTTTGCCATACTGCCTCAGTATCAACATAGTACACCTTTTGCATAGATGTAACAATATTATATTATTACTGCTAACCACAGTCCATAGTTCACTCCAGCTGTATTTTCCCCATGCTTCTCCACATTCCAAACACACTGCAGTAGTGATATACCTTTGTTCTAGCCAATAAAGGACATTTTTGCATCTGTACCATCAACCACAATTCTCACCCACCTCTTGGTTTACTGTGCTATCCAGTTCCTAGATGATTCCCAAGCATTCTGTCAATTGACATTTACATAACTAGACTACCATTTTCAGACACATCCCCATTTATACAGTAGCTGTTACTCACTGTGTGTTACCATCCACTCTATACATTTCCACAATTTTACGGTAAAGCTAATTAAAACTTGTACATACAATAAGCATGAGTAGTACACTCAGTCCTTCTCTTATCTCCTTTAAGAATCCATCACTTACCACCAGGTCTTGAAGATATTTTCCAAAAATTTCTTCCAGAAGTTTTATGGTTCTTCTTGTTGTTGTTGTTTTTTTAGTTTTTTGAGGCATTTTGAGTTAATTTTTGGATAAGGTGTGAGATAGGGGTCCTCTTTCCTTCTTTCAGCTATGGATGTCCAGTTCTTTCAGCACCATTTGTTGAATGGATTGTTATGCCTGAGCTGTGTGAGTTTGACAGGCTAGTCAAAAATCACTTGACCATACCTGTGAGGGTCTGTTTCTGAACCATAAATTTGGTTCCATTGGTCTATTGTGTCTGACTTTAGGCCAGCACCATCTTGTTTTTACTTCTATAGGTAGGCATTATGATTTAAAGTCTGGAGATGAGGGTATACTTTTCCTTTATATGATGTTTCTGGCTATTTAGGACTCCTTACCTGTTGCTGCCTCCCTTCACCCCTCCTCCTTGCTTTTGTTATCTCCCTTTTCCAGCCGTTGCTATCCTTCCCGCCAGTCCCGTCCACTTAGCCAACTCATAATCTGCCCCCTTTCTTAATCACCGCCTACTTCATAGCTGCCTGCACAGTTCCGCCTATCCACTACCGCCCCGTAGTTTACCCGCCCCAATTCCTACCCCTCCCTTGACCCGACCTTATATAATCAAGTGTATTTCCGCAATAAATTGGACTAGCTCATTCTCACAGGCTGTCTCCGTGGTTTTTACCGCGCGTCCCCCACGCCTGGAGAACCTAGGCCTACGCGTTGGCCTAGGGGCTCACCGCCGAGCCGTGGAAGCCCGCCCGGTCCTCCTAGGTTGCTAACTTAGAGTAGCAGCCCACAGCAGGGGTTGCTAACTTGGAATAGCAACACTCACTTACCCTTTCAAAAAGATTTAATGATCGTGTTTTCAATTTTTTCTTTAATGCTGGTGGAAATTTTATCAGGATTGCATTAAATCTGTACATCAATTTGACATCTTAAAAATATTTAGTCTTCCAATTCATAAGCATGGAATGTTCTTCCAGTTATTTAGGGTTTTTAAAATTTGATTTAACATTGAGTTACAGTTTTCTGAATACACATGCTTTATATCATTTGTTAAGTTTATTCCTATTTGAATTTTATCTGTCATATTTTATTTTCACCACTCTTTTGACACTTTTAGTTAATTTTATTGATATAATCTTCATTTCTAGACTCTCTTCCAGGTCCCTCTCTCCAGTGTTTTCTTTCCAGTCTCTAGCACACCCTTTAATATTTCCTGAAATTCTGGTCTCTTGCTTAGAAATTCTCCCAGTTTCTGTTTATCTGTGAATATTCTAATTTTGCCCTCAGTTTTGAAAAACAGTCTTGCTGGATATAAGATTCTTGACTGGAATTTTTTCTCTTGTAGTATCTTAAATATATCATTCATACCAATGTCTTCTTGTCTCCATGGTTTCTGGTGAGAAATGAGCACTTAATTTTATTGGCTATCCCTTATATGTTATACATTGCTTTTCTCTTGCTGCTCTCAGAATTCTCTCTTTGTCGTTAGCCTTTGACTTTCTGATGAGTATGTGTCTTGGAGTTGGTCTATTTGGATTTTTTCAGATGGTAGTACATTGTGCTTCTTGGACAGGGATATCCATGTCCTTCAACACAGTTGGGACATTTACCATTATTTCTATAAATATTCCTTCTGCTCCTTTTCCTTTCTCTTCTCCTTCTGAGACACCCATGACACACATGTTTGCATGCCTTTTGCTGTCATTTAGTTCGCTGAGATCTTGTTCAATTTTTTTCCATTCTTTTCTTTATCTCTTCTTTTGTATATTCACTTTCAGAGGCTATTTCTTCAAGCTCACCAATCCTTTCTTTTGCCTCCTCAAGTCTGCTATTATATATGAGTCCAATGTTTTTAAAATTTCATTGATTGCACCTTTCATTCCCATATGATCTGCTATTTTTCTATGTATACTTTCAAATTCTTCGTGCTCATCCAATGTCTTCTTAATATCTTTAATCTCTTTAGCCTCTCATTGAATTTGTTAAGGAGATTTGTTTGAACATCTGTAATTCATTGTCTCAACTCCTTTATGTCATCTAGAAGCTTATCTTGTTCCTTTAACTGGGTCATATCTTCCTGTTTCTTGGTGTGGATTGTAATTTTTTGTTGTTGTCTTTGCATCTGACTTACTAGAGTATTTATTCAGGGTGCAGTTTTTCTCTTTAGTTTAGGGCTTCCTCGTGTTTCTTCCTGGCTGATTGCGTAGTAGGAGCCAAGCGTGTAGTTGGTACTGTAACCTGTGGAGGTTCAAGCTGCTCTCACTGTACCAGGGACCAATGATGCTTCTTCCAACTCTCTCCTTTGCCAGGGGTAGGGACAAAGTCACAGCTATGTGGAATAATCCCTGTGCAGGCTTTGACTGTAGTTGCCCAGAGAGACAGATAAAGCTTCACTCCCCTTTCTTCCCTGCCTAGGGTAGAGCTGCAGGTGTGGGCAGCAATCTATGCAGTGCAGGTCCAAGATGACAGCAGTTACCCTGGTAGACTTCTGATTTTCAATCTCTGTCAGCCAGAGTTCTCTGTAGTTATCTGTATAGGCTGGTGCAGGGCTCCTCAGCCTCCTCCCTATCAGAGGCAGGGCTGAAGCCTAGGCTAGGGCTGCAGGCTGATTTGCATGAAAGAAACTGGTTCCTGCCAGACAGTGAGCATTCCAGTCAGCCCCGCTTTGCCCTAGGCTGTGGGTGGAGTCATAATGGTGGCTACTAGCCTCTTTCTGACTTGGACTGATTCTCACTCCAGCCATTCCCAGGGTTATCTCTTAGCCAGCCAAATCTCCCAATCTGTAGCCAAAATTGGCAGCCAACTGTCTCCTCCTCCCCTGTTTCTGGGAAATAGATCTTTCTTTCTTTTTCTTTTTTTTTTTAAAGATTTATTTATTTATTTAATTCCCCCCTCCCCCCCTGCCCCTCCCCTGGTTGTCTGTTCTCTGTGTCTATTTGCTGCATCTTGTTTCTTTGTCCACTTCTGTTGTTGTCAGTGGCACGGGAAGTGTGGGTGGTGCCATTCCTGGGCAGGCTGCACTTTCTTTTGCGCTGGGCGACTCTCCTTATGGGTGCACTCCTTGCGCATGGGGCTCCCCTATGCAGGGACACCCTTGCATGGCTTGGCACTCCTTGCACGCATCAGTACTGCATGTGGGCCAGCTCCACATGGGTCAAGGAGGCCCGGGGTTTGAACCGCAGACCTCCCATGTGGTAGACGGATGCCCTAACCACTCAGCCAAGTCCGTTTCCCATGATCTTTCAATTCCTGTCACAGAACAACTTCTGGGCTGGCTCATGTCACCAGAGTAGGATAATCACTGATCTCCGAGGGTTGGCCGGTAATTTCCTGGAGAGGCTGATGCAGGTCCTGCAGCTTCCTCCCTGCTGAAGGTGGCACTGGGACCTAGGCTAGACCTGCAATATGATCTGGACAGGAAGAAGCCGGTCCCCACCAGCACTGGGATTTTCAGTCTGCCCCGCTTCCCCTTGTGCCAGGCACAGAGTTAAGATGGCAGCTCCCAGCCTCTTTCTAACCTGGACAGGCTCAAACCTTAGCTGTTCTTAGGATCATACTGTAGCCCACTGAATTTCCTCATCACAGTTGAAATTGGTGCCCAACCGTCTCTTCCTCCCCTGTTTTGGGGAAGTAGAGCTTTCGATTCCAGCCACGGAACCGCTCCCACATCAGCTTGTGCCTCTAATGGAGGATGGGCACTGGCCTTCATGGTGTGGAGTGCTCTACTTACGAGTCTTCTCTGCAGATGGGCATCTTCTCCTTCCACGCCTTCAAGTATGTTGCATGATGGTCTTCTTGCCTCCCAGAGCCCCTAGACAGGTGCTTCAGCTAGCTCCAGAGAGCTCTGGGTGTTTGCTAACTGCCCTGTAGCAGGAGCTGACTCTAAGAGCTCCTTAATCCTCCACCATCTTGTGGGTTCTCCCTATTTTCACTTTTAATATTTACTTTTTCTTTCTTTTCCTCAGTCTGACTCATTTCAAGCCTTGTCTTCACATTCACTGATCCTTTCTACTGCCAGCTCCAATCTGCTCTTGAAACCCTCCTGGTCATTTTTTATTTTTGTTATTGCTCTTTTTAACTCCATTAGTTCTGTTTTGTTCCTTTTAAAAAAATTCTCTTAGACTCTCATATTTCTCATTCGTTGTTTTTCGTATATCCTTTAGTTCTTTCTCTGTATATTCCTTCTTCTATATAAGCATTTTTAAGAACATTTTTTAAAAAGCGTTGTTCATTATGTCCATATTCTAGAATTCTTCATTGTTGTTTCTGTATTTTTATTCTTATCCTTTGGTTGGGCCATCATTTCTTGTTTCTTTGCCGTGTACTCTTGTTGCACACTCTATATTCTTGTATTTTAAAATGTTAACATTCCCTAAGATCTTGCTTCTTGGTTTTAACCAGCTGTTGGTCAAACCTAGGTTTTCTTGAGCTTCAGCCCTCCTTTCAGGAAGGTCTGCCCAGGTTGAATGTAGTGTTCAGGTTTTCCTTGTCTTCTGAGGTTTTGCTTGTTAGTTGATATGGATTTCAGGAGTTTGATTTTCCTCTCTTTTCTCCCCCAAGAGGTATACCTCCTTCTCCTGGATATTTGAAGCTGGCAGACCTTTGTCCTGGACTGCTACTCTATAGTATTTTTCACACTCTTTTCATTGTCTTTACCTGCTTTTGCCTGGAGGGCAAGTTTTTCAGGGGGGTTACCCTGGAGAAGACTTTCCCAAGTTAGTGTTTCCCATCCAAAATAGGGCCAGGGATCCCCTAAGGGATGTGGACCAGTGCCATGGGAAAGGGATCAGAAGGGTGCTGAAAGCTTCTCTGGTGGCTCCACCTAGGTGAGCTTTCCTGGCCTTCCAAGCAATTGCAGCCCTTCAGTTTACTGTCCTCTGCAGACTGAAGAAGCACTGATTCTGTAAATCTCTACCATTTCTGCCCCTGTCCTGGGAAGACTGAAATAATGGCTACCACCACCTTTTCCAGGATGGGGTTGAAACAATGGCTTCCCCCAGAGTTGTGCCCACAGCGATATATTTATATGTGTATGTGCATTAAATTATCTGAAGAAGTTATATGGTACCACATAATACACTGTTTGCCTTATAGCAGTAATTCAGAAAAGGTAACTTTTTTCTCCCCTTATAATCCATGTTTATTTTTTACTCTTTTTATCTACAAAGTCAAAAATGGGAGAGTAAGGTGACTAAATAAAATGCCATTTGCTTTGTATGGTAATTCCTGCTATCAGTGAGTTCCTGATGCTTGAAATAGTTCATTTCTAGAATTCTCCTGCATCACAATTGGATATGTCATAATATTGCACAAATCTTTTCTGAGCTTGTCAATAATTGCATTTTTGGAGTTATTTTCTTCAAGTTTTTATTAAATAAAACAGAAGGGAGATATATCACTTAATTGATGAAGAAATTACAAAAATGTATATTTTCAATTATTTATTTAGTTCTTTATTTTTTCACATGTTCCTTTTGCTGAAAAACCTAGTAGCAGAACAAAATTTAAAAGAAGAATTGAGATGACATTGAATCTCAAAGTAGTAATAGACAGTGTCCTTGTATTCTCTCTAAGCCAGTCTATTAGATGATTAATGTTGTGTATGACTACCTTCTTTAAATGCCATGCATACCTGATTATAAAGAGTAAATGATTGCAACTCAAAAGCTATGAGACAAGTTCTTGCAGTAATAGAAAATACTTGTGCCACCTTTGGTAAGCTATTTATCTTCTCTGATTATTATTGTTTTTAAGGTCAAATGTTGTAGTTACACATCCATATTTTTAAAAAATTTTATTACACATATTTAGTTCATAATAGGGGGTAATCGTATTGTATTTTTTCTTTTGTGTCTAACTTGCGTCACTCAACATAATGTCCTCCAGGTTCATCCCTGTTGTTACGTGTTTTATGATTTCATTTCTTCTTACCACTGCACAGTATTCCATTGTGTGTATACTCCACAATTTGTTTATCCATTCAACTGTTGATGGACACCTGGATTGTTTCCAGATTTTGGCTATCATGAATAATGCTGCTGTGAACATCAGTGTACAGATAGGTATTTGTGTCACTGCTCTCAGTTCTTTTAAGTATATGTCTAGCAATGGTATTGCTGGGTTCTATGACAAGTCTATATTCAACTTTGTTAGGCACTGCCAAATAGTCCTCCACAGTGGCTGTACCATTCTACATTCCCACCAACAGTGAATAAGTATTCCTATCTCTCCACAACCTCTCCATATTTTTCAAATTTAGCATACATGGGTATGTATACTAAAAATGTAGTTTCTTGCATTTGTCCCTAAGAGAAAGTGTAGTTCAGGAGAAGTGCTAAGATATCTGTATTAAAATACACACAACAGGTAATTATTTACCTTACCTTGAAAATCCGTGGACTGTGTATAAGATCCCTAATAGCTATACAAGATTTTTTAAAAAGAATTTTCTCCTAAACTTTGCGTGTGAATTCTCAAACCTGATGAGACTCATACTGACTAAAGTGACGTCAAAGGGTGAGAACGCCCTTCATCACCATATTTCATCAGACCCTTCCCTGATAGACCATTGAATGCAACTTTTAATGCTCTCACAGAGAATTCCATTTTATCTTTGATAGAATTTTTCTCTGTAAATCACATGCTTCTTGGAAAACTTGGTTTGGCCAAATTAGCCTGTCATCTGCTTTGGATAAGAAAGGAGAGATCCGAGGTCATATGGACCTACTGCTCTGCCCAAGCAAAATGTATATATGTATCATCCATTAACTTTCAAATGGTGTTTTTGTAGTAGATAAAACAATAAACTATCCAGTGCAAAAAGGTTTGAGAATCCTTTGCATTGTGTGTGTGTGGAAGGGCTGGGAAGGTAACACTGCTGATTTCTGACATGATGATCTTTAACGTCAAATTCCTGAGTTATTTCTTTAACACGAAATATTCTTCTTTGTCTTCAAGTTTGTGATCTACTAAGATAATGATTATTTATGATTTACGGAAATTTCATGTGATTTAATTTTCTTATATGCAAGAAAATAGATTGAAAACTAATTTCTTTTGTATCAGCCTGGTTAATTTTCATGGAATTAATTGAGTATTTTGCATAGAGCAGGAAAAACAAAACATTTCTATAGTTGAGCACTCCAGTTTATTACCTGAATGTATATTGAGCTTATCACACCCATGCTTTTGTTCATTTGTTCTATTATTCTTTATGCCCAGCCTTGCCTTCTGAAAATCACATGCATTCTTCAAAAGCAACTCAAATGATACTTTTTTTCTTTTGCCAGTCCCTGCTTTCCTTATTTGGAACTAAATTCTGCTGCCTTTCTGCCTCTGTGTTCTTAGAACATACTCCACTACAGGCAGAATGTTCTTAAATATTTAGTGTTATATGATTATTTCCAGTCATACCTCATGGCCTATGGATTCTAACTTTCTAAATGCCTCTTGAGGGAAGCGGACTTTGCCCAGTGGTTAGGGCCTCCGCCTATCACATGGGAGGTCTGCGGTTCAAACCCTGGGCCTCATTGACCCGTGCAGAGCTGGCCCACGCGCAGTGCTGATGTGCGCAAGGAGTGCCCTGCCACAAAGGGGTGTCCCCCACGTAGGGGAGCCCCATGCACAAGGAGTGTGCCCCCTAAGGAGAGCTGCCCAGCACGAAAGAAAGTGTAGCCTGCCCAGGAATGGCACCGCACACATGGCAAGCTAACACAACAAGGTGATGCAACAAAAAGAAAGACAGATTCCCATGCTGCTGACAACAACAGAAGTGGACAAAGAAGAAGACATGGCAAATAGACACAGAGAACAGACAGCCAGGGTGGGGGAAGGGGAGAGAAATAAATAAATAAATCTCTAAAAAAATGAAGAAATAAATGCCTCTTTTATCTGCATATTCTTTAGTCTCACAGGTACTGCTTTAGTGTAAGGCCACCTTCTTCTCCCTCTTGTATTACTGACATGTATTACTATTCACTTGTTGCCATACCTCTTATTCATGCTCATCTTTCATGGGTTTTCCACACTGACAGTAG
Organism: Dasypus novemcinctus; assembly: GCF_030445035.2. NCBI lineage: Eukaryota > Metazoa > Chordata > Mammalia > Cingulata > Dasypodidae > Dasypus > Dasypus novemcinctus. The sequence continues at coordinate 66,187,076 of NC_080682.1, read as the reverse complement.
AGTGACTTTCCTGGACAAATTGAACCATGTCACTTTGCAGATAAAAGCCTTAAGATAATGTCTAAGCTCTTCAATAGACCATGCCGGACTTTTCAAAATCTAATCCCTGGCTTCCTTGCAGCTCTATCTCTTTTCCCTGTCCTTTCTGTACCCACTTTCTGTTAAGTTTTCCAGCAATATCAAAGTTTTTTTTTTTTATCACCTCCAGATATCTTTACATGATGGTACTTCACTCTGTAAGGCTCCTCTCTCCCCTTCCATCTGTCTAATTCTTACTTTTTGTTCAAGTCCCAGCTTAGATTTTACTTCTTTGGACAGTCTTCACTGCCTCCTCCCATATGCTTTGGGAGTTTCTGGTATTTATCAAACCATAACATTTCTCATGCTTTAGTAAGAAAGAGTGCTTATACACATCAGGGCCTCCTTTTACCTCACTTGTAATTTATCCCTGGAGTTGACACAATATCTGTCATATAGTAAACATCAAACATGCCTGGAAATATTGAAATGAAAGGTACTAGGGTTCATATTTTCCATAATAGGGAAGAACATTAAGGAGTTGCCTTTAAGCTGGACTCAGTTGACAAAGACTAGATGAATATGCTTGGAATTGTTTATCCACTCTCCAGGATCTAATATTCATCCTTGACTCCCCACCTCTGCCCTATACATTTTATTTTATTTTATTTTATTTTATTTTATTTTTTAATTTTATTGACTTTGTAATAATATTACATTAAAAATATATATGTGAGGTCCCATTCAACCCCACCCCCCCACCCCACTTCTCCCCCCCCCCAGCAACACTCCCTCCCATCATCATGACACATCCATTGGATTTGGTAAGTACATCTTTGGGCACCTCTGCACCTCATAGTCAATGGTCCACATCATGGTCCATACTCTCCCCCATCCATCCAGTGGGCCCTATGAGGATATACAATGTCCGGTGATTGCCTCTGAAGCACCATCCAGGGCAGCTCCATGTCCCAAAGACGCCTCCACCTCTCATCTCTTCCTGCCTTTCCCCATACCCATCAGCCACCATGTCCACTTTTCCCAATCCAATGCCACCTCTTCTATGTGGACATTGGATTGGTTGTGTCCATTGCACCTCTATGTCAAGAGGAGGCTCAGATTCCACATGGATGCTGGATGCAATCCTCCCACTTTCAGTTGTAATCACTCTAGGCTCCATGGTGTGGTGGTTGTCCTTCTTCAACTCCATCTTAGCTGAGTGTGGTAAGTCCAATAAAACAGATTGTAGGTGCTGGAGTCTGTTGAGGCTCAGGACCTGGCTATCACATTGTCAGTCCAGAGATTCAAATCCCCTAAATATATCTTAAACCCCAACATTAACTGCACCTCCAGCACATTAGCATGAAAGTCTTATGAAGGGAGATCCCATCTGAGTCCAGATTCATCACACATAAACACCATTTCCAAAGAGGGGCCATCTGACCTGGTAGTTAACCGCATCGGCCATGACCATAACTCCCATGGGTCTCTTTAGCCCTCAAAGGAACCAATATCTGGGGGTTGTATCTGCTTTATCTGTCTCTCTGACTCTGCTCAGTTGTGCATAAGGGCAATCCTTCTGCCAGCCTCCAGACTCTTTTTTAGAAACTCGTAGCCATATAAACTCATTTCTCCTTTCCATTTCCCCCTTACTTTAGGTCAAACAGCATTTTAAAGTCATGTTATTTTATGTAGACATGGATATTCTGCTGATCCGCATTGAACCTTCCGTATAAGGTCATTTTCCAGTTGCATCATCAGTTGGTAGTTGATAGTGGTCCCTCGGTGCCAGGGAGGCTCATCCCCGGGTGTCATGTCCCACGCTGGGGGGAAGGCATTGCATTTACATGCTGAGTTTGGCTTTGAGACTGGCCACATTTGAGTAACATGAAGGCTGACAGGAGGAAATTCCCAGGCACAATGTTGCTCTAGGCCTTGTTCTTATTTTAGGCTTATCAGCTCACAAGCATAGTCATTAGCATCAGGGGCTCACTGATGAACCCTCACTCCCTCCCGGTCTCCGCCGCTGCACCTGGGAGACTGTCGCTGCTCCCCTAGGGACCACGGCAGAGCACCACTGGCCAGGAACCCAGTACCCCCCCTGCTGTGGTTTTTAATTGTTACCACTGTGAGTATATCCAAACATTACCATGCACCCTGGACATATGTTCTGTACAGCTCCCTGTCAGCCATATATCACCTGTCAATGGCATCCCATACCAGTATCCCTCCATTGCCATTGTTGAAACACTCTGTGATCCAGAACTCCCCGAAATTTGAAGCCCAATATAATGTCAGGGTCCCTTACTAGGGAATGGCATATAGCGATGGGTTTAAAGGTTAGATAAAGAACACGTGTTTACTTGGAAAAAATTCTACATCCTATCTTTTTCTTTTTCTTTTTTTTTTTTTTCCCCCTAATTATTCAGCTTCTCTTCACAGGAGCCCTAGACCACAGCAATGCATATATATAATGTACAGCACTCCCGTACATCCACCACAAAACCTTTTCCCTTCCACAGCGCTACTCTTACACCCTATTCACATCATATTTACTTAACGTGATGTATAGAGTCTGAGACACTAGCTTTCCAACAAGGTGACATCTGTGCTTACATTATGGTGCATACTTTAGGATACACAGTTTTTTACATTCTTAGTTATCCTATGTTTTACATTATGGTTTACATTATCAGTCTGTTATCTCCTATATGTTATGGTGTAATATTACATGTTTTATATCCATCCTTGTGTACTCTCAAGAAACTCCTCTCTTACCCCCCATTTACCTTGGTTCCACACATTTAACGTCCATTTTCCCTTCCACCTTGGTGCCCACAGTGACAGCCAACCTCCGTTTCCTGAGGAGCCACTTCCAGATATAGATGGAATAGTGTTCAGGGCCTAACTTGCTCAACTGCCCCAATGCCCTGGGAGCCACCCTTTCTCTCGAGGGATACAGTTCCCTCTATTTGATGGCATTAGTCCTCCCCAGGATGTGGGTCCACCCCCACTCTCACTACTTGGGTTTCTACCCCATGGTGTCACCCACTCTGGCAGAATGAGCATTTAGACATTCCCCAGGAGCCCGTCCTGCATCAGACCCTCCCCTCCAAGCATTCTAAACAGGTAACCCTCTTTATTATATTTTGATATGATTTTCTCGGCATTTTACTCTCCACCAACACCTGACCCTCTCCTGTGTTCGTATGCTACCCGTCCCTCCCCCCACTTTTTGCCCTATACATTTTAATGACAAGATACTGAAGATATAACAGTTACATGAATCACGCCTGCACATTAAAAGTGCTAAATAAATTGCAAACTTAGGTACTGAGATGCTTAGGATAAAATGACAGGACAATTGTCATTTGTATCAAGGTAGAAGATACCATGTAAAAATGATGAATAACACATATTTTTCCCACATCAGATCATTTCCCTTTCGTCCTATTATCTCTGTTTGTGCCATGGCAGGGATAGTGAGTTATATATGAGTAGAAAGGCAATTGTAAGAGATGTGTCTGATGCATCATCATCCTAACAAAATTATATAGTAATGAGGTTGCTGTTATGATACCCATACAGACAAGGCAACCACATATTTGATTGTTAATGTGATTGAATAATTAAATAACTATATCACAGTGACAGTGTTCAGTGCCATGCAATTTTCTACAATGCTTTAAGCCTCTAGAGTCCTGATCCAGAATTATTTTTCTCAGTCCTGCTACATTCAATATTTTTATGAGTTCCTGAGAAGAATTGTAAAGAAAACATGCTCTTGATACTTATAACTGTAATAAAGCTGAAAGTGGAGTATTTAGGATTCAGGTATTCCTCAATATTTACTTAATACTTACTGAGTAAATACTTAGTATACTTATTGTGTGACTACTATGTGCAAGGTATTGCAATAACCTCTGGCAATATAGCTCTGAACAATTTGTGTTTTTCCATCTATCCTGGGGCTTATCATGTAGCAGAATTGGCAGACAATAAACATATGATTACAGAGAGAATAATTTAATTGCAATTAGGATACATGCTTGAATGTGGTGAAAGCATAAAGGAAACGTAATCTATTCGGAGTGGGATCAGAAAATATGCCCCGATTATATAGAAGTAATCTCCTTGCATATTATCAAGAGGTTTGGTGCAATGGGCAGAATTTAATACTGTGAAATTAAACACAAGTAATAGTTGATTCCAAACTGAAGCCCAAATCATCACTTTCAGAGGAACTGAAGTGAGATAATGTGATTTGGCAACATCCCCCACTGCAAAATATTAACAGTTGTAGAAACAAAATCCTGTAGAGCAGAAAGGACTTAAAGGGAAAATGATAGCTGTCTACAAATATTTGAAGAGCTGTCATATGGCAAAAAGACGTCATTTATTTTGTGAGTTTCTAGAGGGGAAAAAAATACCAATGATAGGAACCTTAGGAAAGCAGATTTCTGCTCTGTTGAAAGAAGTTCTTAACAGCTGGAACTGTCTGCATGTGGAACAGAATGCCCTGGGAGAGCCATCAACAGTTTTTGACTAGGGGAATGACATAATATAAGCAGAACTGCAAAGTCTAATGTTAGAACAGCATCAGTTGAAATTTCCATGGTTGGGAGGATGGGCACGCCACACACCCAAGATGCTGCTGGTGTTCAGACGTGGTTTTGTCTTAATTTCTTGAGCTCTGAAATTCCTGAAATTCTGGCAAAGGGTTTATCTCATTCTAGGCTATATTTATTTACTGAAATTTTAATAATTCCCTATAATAGAAGAAAGGGAAAATCGTCTTAACTCTAATGGGAAAAGAGTCATCTATTTGTAAAATTTGTCAAGTGGGAAACCTGCTCTCATATCTGTGTGTTGAATTTTTTGTTATTTCATTCCATTATTTGCTCATTCCGTGTCTCATGGATCAGAAGACATAAAGATGAATTAGTTGTGGATCTTGACTCCAAGTAGCTTATTACCAAAAGGAGATGACCGAGGTGAACGAATAGCTGGAGTTCAGATAAGAAGACATTGTTAAAATGTGCAAAACTCTAATTGGATCAGCCCCAAAACTTGAGAATTTCACCAGTGTTTGTTACTTCCACTATTTCCAATAATTACCATAAGTTAAAACAATGTTTCTTTTGAAGGTAAGGCAAATTTTAGGTTATAAAAAAGTTGAGCTTATGAAAAATAATTTAATTAAAAAATAATTTTATTGCTCTTAAAAATTTTGCCTTCCACCAGAAACTGCCTTTTAATGATTCAGTCAAAACATATAGGAATATCTTTAAAAACTTTAGCCATTTATCCCAATGACATGCTAGCATGTTGTTTGTTTACATGTACTTATTGAATACCCCTGGACATGTCCCACTTCCTTATCATCTCTGTTTTTTGCTTAATCGAAGAAACCTACCCCTATTTATTATTGATAACTTTATGTGTTCTGTTCTAATGGTACAATTAGTTTTATGGCAGCTTTGACTTATCTTTGCATTTGAGATTGCAGTTTGACTTGCCTTCCCTCTGTCTCAATGTTCCAGGTAAATATTATAATCCATATCTTTTCCTCTTCTTGTAACTTTTCAAGATTGGGCCTATGAAGTAGATATCTCCCGAAGTGTGGTTGATCCTGAAAGTTGGAGGAAAAAGAGTCTTCAGTAGAAATAAGATCAATCATTACGTAGGTTAATTTTTTTTTTCCTGATGCTTTCTTTTTTTTTTTTTTTATTATTGACTTTGTAATAATATTACATTAAAAATATATATATATATGAGGTCCCATTCAACCCCACCTCTCCCCCCCCAGCAACACTCATTCCCATCATCATGACACATCCATTGCATTTGGTAAGTACATCTTTGGGCACCTCTGCACCTCATGGTCAATGGTCCACATCATGGCCCATACTCTCCCCTATTCCATCCTGTGAGGATTTACAATGTCCGGTGATTCCCCCTGAAGCACCATCCAGGGCAGCTCCATGTCCCAAAGACGCCTCCACCTCTCATCTCTTCCTGCCTTTCCCCATACCCATCAGCCACCATGTCCACTTTTCCCAATCCAATGCCACCTTTTCTATGTGGACATTGGATTGGTTGTGTCCATTGCACCTCTATGCAATGGACACGTAGGTTAATTTTTAAAATGATCTCCAACCACACATATTTTCAAATTATAACATCATTTTATAAACACATTAAATGATAATTTAAACATTCAAAATATTTATAGAAAAGTAAGAGACTATTGTGAAAATCCCACAACCTTTGGAAATATAAAAATCTGGTCTGAATATCAGTTCAACTGTTTCTATGACCTAAAGCAATTTAATGAGGCCATTTAAGCCTACGTTTTCAGCTACCTGTTATATAAAGATGCTGTATTTTATGTGATCAGATATATTATATGTATATGGTCTAGCAAGTGATCATGAATATACCTATCAATATATTAACTAAACAGAAATAGAAAGGTGAAATAAATGATTTATTTAAGGTATAAACAAAAAAAAATCAATCAAAATTTAAAAAAAAAAAAAAAAGAGGCCTGAGTAATAAACTCAGTCTGTATGCATTTTCTCAGATAATGTACTCTTCAAAGAAACTCTTGTATCTATGGTATAGTGAAACAATATTGCTGTTGATATTGATAGTTGTTTTAGGGCATATAGTGTGTGGAAGTGTATTTTGAGGAACACAGCTTACTCTTGAGATGCTTAATTCTCCATGACACTTCAAGCCGTGCCCATGATGCAAAACATTAAGCAAGCTGCTGTGGAGCAGATGATCAAGCATCTGTGGTTCCTGACCTTAAAGGACTTAGTCCATTGGTGGCACTAGAGCTTGCTCACCATGATTATAATGCAAATAAAAATTGGCATTCTTAGGCAGATTAGGTCTATTAAAATTCAAATGAGACTTTACTTTCTAAAGCAAGAAAACAAAAAAGATAGTGTGTGTGTATATGTTTGTGGAGTTATTATTGGATATATTAAACTGTTTAAAAACAACATGGTATATCAATAGAATAATTTGGAAATAATTGACAAAATTCAACATCCATTTATGATAAAAACTTCAAATATAGATGAAAACATTCTCAGTGCGATAGGACATTTATGAAAATCCTTCAGCTAACATTATACTGATGAAAGACTGAATTCTGTCCCTCTGAAATCTGGAAGTAGGCAAATATACCTACTGTCATCACTAATATTTAATATTGCTTGGAAGTCCTAGAAAATATGATGATAAGAGAAAAAATTAAAGTCATTACAATTGAAAAGGAAGAAATAAAACTACCCCTCTTTGCAGACAACAAGATTATCTATATAGAAAATCCAAAGGAATCTAAAAAAGAAACCTTTTGGAAGTAATAAATGAGTTTTCAAGGTTAGAAAATACAGTATTAATATACAAAAATTGTATTTCTATTCAATAACAATGAAAAATTGAAAGATGACATTTTAGAAAGATTTTTTTAATGGGTTCAAGGAAGGAAATGCATAGCTATAAATCTAGCAAAATATGTGAAGGTTTTGTATGGTAAAACTACAAAGCTGATGAAATCAATCAAAAACACACACACACACAAAAGAGAGACATCCCATATTCATGAATTGGAATACTTGGTAGAGTTAAGATGTTAATTCTCTCCCAAAATGATCCATAGATATGATGCAATCTCAATTATAATCTTAGCAAGATTCTTTGTAGATATAGAAAATCTGGTTCTGTAATATATAAAAAGTAAAAAAATTCAAATAGCCAAAGAAATTTTGAGATTAAGGATATTAAGAAAATACTGGGAGAACATACTGAAGAAATTTTAAACATACATAAAAAGATAATGGATATGATGCTTATGAATGGTACAATCCAAGAAATCAAAAATACACTCTCAGCACATAACAGCAGATTTGAACAGGGAGAGGAAAGCATTAGTGATGTGCAAAACAGTGCATCTGAAATCAAACAGATAATAGAACAGATAGATAAAAAGATAGAAAAATTCCAACAGGGACTTAGGAATTTGAACAGCAACATAAAACATGCAAACATACACATTATAGGCATCCCAGAGGGAGAAGAGTAGGGAAAGGGGGCAGAAGGGGTGTTGGAGGAAATAATGGCTGAAAATTTCCCAACCATATTGAGGGAGATGGATGCACATGTCCAAAAAGCACAACACACCCCAAAGAGTATAAATTCCAACAGGCCTACTCCAAGACAGATACTCATCAAATTGTCCAATGCTCAAGACAAAGAGAAAATACTGAAGGCAGCCAGAGAAAAGAGAACCATCATATACAAGGGGAGCTCAATAAGATTAAGTGCTGATTTCTCATCTGAAACCATGGAGGCAAGAAGGTAGTGGTATGACATAGTAAAGGTACTACAAGAAAAAGACTTCCAGCCAAGAATTCTCTATCCAGCAAAGCTGGCATTCAAAAATGATGGAGAGTTCAAAATATTCAAAGATGAACAGAAACTGAGAGAGTATGCCAATAAGAAATCTGTCCTTCAAGAAATACTAACGGGTGTCCTGCAGGTTGAAGGAAAAGAAACAGGAGAGAGAGAGATGAGTTGAAGGAGAGTGTAAAAACATCTAAAAAGACAAAAAGAGAAATAAAAACATTTGACATACATAAACCAAAGAAAATATGGCTAATGTAAGTGATTCCTTGAAAGTAATAACACTGAAAGTTAATGTATTTAACTCCCCAGACAAGAGACATTGATTGGTAGAATTCTTAAGGAAATATGACCCATCTATATGCTGTCTACAGGAAACCCACCTTAGACCCAAGGATTCCAGGGGATTGAAATTAATAACTAGAAAACAACCATACAAGCAAACAATAACCAAAAAAGGGTGGGAGTAGTTATACTAATATCAGACAAAATAGACTTTAAATGCAAAATTATTGTAAGAGAGGAAGACAGACACTACGTATTAGTAAAATGGAAAAACTTTCAAGAAGAAAGAACAAGCATAAACATTTATGCACCTAACCAGGGCACCTTGAAATACATGAGGCAAACATTGGAAAAACTAAGTGGAGGAATAGATGTCTCCACAATTATAATGGGCAACTTTAATACACCATTATCACCATTAAACAGAACAGAGAATCAATAAAGAAACAAAGGCTTTGAATAAATACATTAGAGTTTTTGGACCTAACAGACATATACAAAACACTACACCCAAATACAGAAGGTTAAAAATTCTTCTTGAGTGCACATGGATCATTCTCCAGTTTAGACCACATGCTAGGCCACAGAGAAAGTCTCAATGAACTCAGTAAGACTGAAATAATACAGAGTAAATTCTCTGGTCACAATGGAATGAAACTTGAAATCTGCAAGGGCAGAGAATGAGAAAAGACACAAAGATGTGTAAGTTAACCAACACATTCTTAGATAAACAGTGGGTCAAGGAGAAAATATGAAAAGAAATCAGTAAATACCTTTAAACGAATGAAAATGACAACAAAACATTTCAGAACTTATGGGATGCAACAAAAGCTGTACTGAGAGGGAAATTCATAGCTATAAATTCATATATCAAAAAAGAAGATAGAGCTAAAATTGAAGACCTAACCACACACCTGGAGGAATTAGAGAAAGAACAATAAACTAACCACAAAGAAAGTGGAAAGAAAGAAATAACAAAGGTCAAAGCAGAACTAAATGATGTAGAAAATAAGAAAGCACTAAAAAACATAAACAAAACCAAAAGCTGGTACTTTGAGAAGATCAATAATATTGACAAATCCTTAGCTAGACTGACAAAGAAAAAAAGAGAGATGATGAAAATACACAAAATAAGAAATGAGGAAGGGGATATCACCACTAAGAAATAAAGAGTGTCATAAAAGGATATTTGAAAAATTATGTGCCAACAAGAAGGACAATTTAAAGGAAATGGACAAATTCCTAAAACACAAAACAGCCTACATTGACAAAAGAAGAAATTGATGAACTCAACAGACAATTCAGAAGGGATAGAAACAGTCATTAAAAAACCTCCCAACAAAGAAAAGCCCAGGACCAAATAGCTTCACAGGTGAATTCTACCAAACATTCTGGAAAGAACTAACACCAATTCTTACTTAAAATCTTCAAAATTTGAAGCAGAAGGAATACTGCCTAACTCATTCTATGATGCCAACATTACCCTAATACCAAAGCCAAACAAAGATGTCACAAGAAAGGAAAATTATAGACCAATCTCTCTAATGAACTTAGATGCTAAAATCCTCAAAAAAATACTTGCTAATCATATTCAAAAATACATCAAATGAATTATAAACCACGACCAAATGGGTTTCATCCTGGGTATGCAAGGATGGTTCAACAAATGAAAATCAATCAATGTAATACACCACATAAACAGATCAAAAGAAAACAATCACAATGTTCATCTGTATAGATGCAGAAAAAGCATTCAACAAAACACAGCACCCTTTCTTGATAAAAACACTGCAAAAGATATGAATAGAATGAAACTTTCTGAACATGATAAAGGGTATATATGAAAAACCCACAGCTAACATCATATACGGTGGTTAAATCCTAAAAGTTTCCCTCTAAGATTGAAAATGAGAAGGATGCCCACTATCCTCCCTCCTATTTAACATTGTATTAGAAGTACTTGCTTAACCACTGAGGCAAGAAAAAGATATAAAAGACATCCAAATTGGAAAGGAAGAAATCAAAATTTCACTATTGCAGACAACATGATCCATACATAGAAAGCCCTGAAAAATCTATAACAAAGCTTCTAGAACTTATGAGTTCAGTAAATTAGCAGGTTATAAGATCAATGCACAAAAATCAGTAGCATTTCTGTACAGCAATAATGAGCAATCTGAGGAGAAAAGCAAGAAAAAATACCATGTACAATAGTAACTAAAAAATCAAATATCTAGGAATAAATTTAAAGATGTAAATGATTTATACACAGAAAACTGCACAACATTGTCTTGTAAAGGAAATCAAAGAAGAAGTAAATGAATGGAAGAATATTCCATGTTCATGGGTAGGAAGAGTAAATATGTCTAAGATGTCTACTTACCCAAACTAATCTACAGATTTAATGCCATCCCAATAAAAATCAACATAGAATGTTTTACTGAAATGGAAAAACTAACTATAAAATTTGTATGGAAGGGCAAGAGTCCCAAATCGCCAAAGACATATTGAAAAATTAAAATGAAATAAGAGGAATCCCACTATCTGACTTTAAAACGTACTACAAAGCTACAGAGGTGAAAACTGCATGGTATTGGCACAGGATAGAGATATTGCCCAATGGAACCAAATTGAGAGTTCTGATACAGATCCTTGCATATACAGTCATCTGATATTTTGATATTTGATAAGACTGTGAAGTCCACCCAGCTTGGAGAGGATGGCCTCTTCAACAAATGGTGCTTGGAGAACTGGATATTCATATGCAAAAGAATGAGAGAGGAACACCATCTCACACCTTACACAAATATCAACTGAAGAAGGATCAAAGATCTAAATATAATTGGCAAGACCATATAGACCTTGGAAGACAATGTAGGGAAGCATCTACAGGACCTTGTATTTGGAAATGACTTCATGAACTTCACACCCAAAGCTCGAACAGTGAAAGAAATCATAGATAAATGGGACGTCCTCAAAATTAAAACCTTTTGCACCTCAAAGGAGTTTGTCAAGAAAGTGAAAAAGACAGCCTACCCAATAAGAGAAAATACTTGGTATCCATATATCTGATCAGAGCCTAATAATCAGCTTATATAAAGAAATCCTATTTCTCAAAAATAAAAAGACAACCCATTTAAAAAATGGGCAACTGATTTAGACACTTTTCCAAAGAATAAGTACAAGTGGCTAAAAAAGCACATGAAAAGATGGTCAACACCACTAACTATTAGGGAAATGCAAATCAAAACTACAGTGAGATACCATATTACACCCATTAGATTGGCAGTTATTAAAAATCAGAGAACTACAAGTGTTGCTGAGAATGTGGAAGAATGGAAACACTCAGCCACTGCTGGTGACAATGTAGAATAGTCCAGCCATTGTGCAGGACAGTTTGCCATTTCCTCAAGATACTAACAGTAGACCTGCCATTTCACCAAATAATTCTCACTGCTGAGTATATACCCAGAAGAACTGAAAACAAGGGCACGGACAGATACATGCACACCAATTTTCATAGTGGCTTTATTCACTATTGCCAATGGAATCAACCCAAATGCCCATCAACAAATGAATAGATAAAAATAAAATGTAGTATATGTATACATTGGAATGCTTCTCAGTTGTAAGAAGAAATACAGTACTAACACATGGGATAACATGTCTCTTGAGAGCATGGGTGGCTCCTAATAGGGAGGACAAATTAGTGGGTCAAACCCCCAGCATTGTTTCAAGTATCTGTGAATCTTGTCTTTCAAGCAGTGAAACCTGATGGTTGCTGTGAGTCCCGAGGGGAAGGGGAGGGAGGACTAGATTAGATGGAAGAGGTGGTAGTTAGGGGCCAATGGAGTGTTCTACATTATTTTGCAATGATGAATTCAGACCATGTTAAATTTCACCAAAAAGTTATAAAAGTATATGGTCTAAAATGTAAACCATAATGTAAACTACTGACCATGATTAGTAGCTATGTTTCAATATTTGTACATCAGTTCTAACAAATGTACCATCCACATGTGAAAAAATCATTAATAGGGAAGGGGAAAAAGTGGGAGGATATGGGAGTCCCCTATATTCTGTATGTGACTTTAGTATGATCGAAAACTTCTTTGACGACATAATGAAAGAAAAAAAAAACACTGAGGAAGAAATGGAAGAAATTGCCACTGTACATATAGGATGACAGTTATTACAGTGATGAAAGGCAAAACGTATGAAAAAAATTTTTAATATTTCTCAGTTTCTAATACCCCTATTTTTTTTGCTTTATTGTAGTTTTTCTAAATTATATGTATTTTATTTCATGTTTAAGCCTATCATTACTATCTCATTTTCTTATTAATTGAATTTAGTAATATATTTGGTTTCATTTTTGAAGTAGTTTTGGATCATAGATGGATTCAGCTATGGCAGGGGAGGAGCATTGGTGTGGGGTGTCAGTGATGGGGGATGCATGGGAGGGAGATCGCCTGGGCATGCATATAGGGTTTATAGATATGTTCAGATGCTCATTGGGTATTGGCACAGTGGGTAGATATTCAATTGATAACTGAGGGAATGGTGGGTTCCCATCCTGGGGAGCACTACCACATTCTCTAATGGAACAGCATCAATCCCACAAGTTCAGGGGCAATGACCAGTGAAGAAGGATGGTCCATTGATAGGCCCTTGATACTGATGATTATGCTTATGAACCTTTTGCACTTAAATTTTCAATGTGGCCTAGTGTTGCAGGGTGACTAAGAGTTACTTCCTGAGAGACTCTATGTTGCTCAAATGTGGCCACTCTGTAAGCCAAACTCAGCACATAAATGCATTGCCTCCCTCTCCCCGCTGCATGGGACATGACTCCTGGGGACGAGCCTCTCTGACACTGACGGGTTACTACCAAGCACCAGCTTGGGATGCAATTAGGAAAAGACCTTGAATAAAAGGAGGAAATGGTACAGACAAATGAGTTTATATGGCTAAGAGATTTCAAAATGAGTTGGGAGGCCATTAGAGGCGTGGCGCTTATGCATGTTTCATCAGGATCTCATAGACAGCCCAAGCAGATACAGCCCAAGGAGTAGTGGGGCTCCTGAGGGCCATGGAGATACCCAGGTCCTACAGTCATGGCAGATGGCTCTGGAGTTTGGTGCCTTACCAGTGGGCCCTACTTTGGAGTTTGTGCTCCCAAATGTGACAGAGTTGGACTCAAATGTGACATCTCTACACGTGCCTCTTCTATCCCTTTTATTGAACCTGTGGTTGGCACTGGGGTTGGTGGGTATATATGGCCAGGAGACATGAATCTGTAGGTTGTCCATGTGCCAGTTGGGTCCTGAGCTTCAGCGGAGTTGCAACACCTACTCTCCAGTTCTTTGGACTTACCCACGTCAGCTAACAAGGAGTTGAGGATTGACAGCCACACCAAGGAAGTGAGAGAGCCTACAACTGCTACCAGGAGAGTCCCATCTGTCAACCATTGGGATCATAACCCACTCTCAATTAAGAGGTGGAATAGGCATCACCATCCCAGAGTCCTCAGAATGGGGGAATAAAATATGGACTAGAGTGGACTTACTGGTATTCTTCTATAGAATTATTATGACTCTAGCAATGAAAGAATTGTATTATTGATATGGAGACAGTGGCCACTGAAGTTGCTGAAGGCAGATAGAGAGAAAAAGAGGTTTAATATGGGAGCATTTTGGGGACTTGGAGTTGTCCTGAATGACATGCAAGGACAGATGCAGGACATTATATATCCTGCCATAATCTACTGAATGGACTGGGAGAGAGTGTAAACTACAATGTAAGCCATAATCCATGCTGTGTAGCAGTGCTCCAAAATGTATTCATCAATTGCAATGAATGAGCCACAGTGATGAAAGAAGTTGTTGATGTGGGAAAAGTGGAGGGTGTGGGGAGTGGAGCATATGGGACTCCCCTATAATTTTTATTTTATTTTTTTAATACGTTGTCTTTGTTTTAAAGATTTGTGACTTTGGGTTAAGTATTAACTTTTTGGATCGAACACCAAAGCCATGATCCAATTTTAAAAAATTGATACATTGGTCTTCATTGAAATTTAAAACTTTAAAATTAGAAACAATGTTAAGAAATAAAAAGGCAAACCAAAGACTTGGAGATAATTGCAATTCACATATGAGATGAAGGATTTGTATCCAGAATATATAAAAGACTCCCAAATGTAACAATAAGAAAACAATTTTAAAAATTGAAAAGATTTCAACAGAGACTTCACCAAAGAAAAATATATGAATTGTAAAAATGCACATGTAGAGCTTCTCAATATCATCCATCATCAGGGAAATGCAAATTAAAATCACAGTGAGGACCACTACATATATATTATTATAGAATGTCTAACATAAAAAAAAAAAACAAAAAAAAACTGTTGATGAGTGTGCAGGGCAACAGGAACTGATTCATACACTGGTGGTGGGAGGAAATGGTACAGACATTCTGGAAAGCAATTTTATTTTTTTATTTTTTTTTAAAGATTTATTTTTTATTTATTTCTCTTCCCTCCCCCTCCCTCCCCCCCCCCCCCCCGTTGTCTGCTCTCTGTGTCCATTCACTGTGTGTTCTTCTGTGACCACTTCTATCCTAATCAGCAGCACCAGGAATCTGTGTTTCTTTTTGTTGCATCATCTTTCTGTGTTAGCTCTCTGTGTGTGCAGTGCCATTCTTGGGTAGGCTGCACTTTCTTTCACGCTGGGCAGCTCTCTTTACAGGGCACAGTCCTTGTGGGTGGGGCTCCCTTACACGGAGGACACCCCTGTGTGGCACGGCACTCCTTGTGGACATCAGCACTGCGCATGGGCCAGCTCCACACGGATCAAGGAGGCCTGGGATTTGAACTGCGGACCTCCCATGTAGTAGGCGGACACCTTATCCATTGAGCCAAGTCCACTTCCCTCTGGAAAGCAATTTAATTCTTAAATAGTTAAAAAAGCATTTGCCTTATCATCTAGAAAGCCCACTTCTCATATTTACTTATTCCTCATAAAGGATTGAAAACTGACAACTTCTATATAAATATTTATAAGAACATTATTCATAATCTCAAAAGATGACTCAACCCATGTGTCCTTCATTGGGTGAATGAATAATCAAATTTTGGGATATACACACAGTGGAATTACTACCTAGTAATAAGTAGGAAAAAATCTTTGTTATATGAAAAACCATGGATCACTCTCATGCATTTTGCTAAGTGAAAGAGTTTAATCTCATTCTGGAAAAGGTAAACACATAGGAACAAAGAACTGATCATTGTCAGGATTTAAGGGTTGAGGGAGCAAGACTAGGGAATTCTTTGGGGTTTTGGAATTTCTCTTTATCTTGTTTATGGGGTAATTTTAAGAGTCTGTGTATGTTATTCTATGTGAATTCAAAAGTAAATATGTTAAAGGAAAAAACCAAGCTCATAAATAATCCCTTGAAATATATATGGTTTTTATAAGAGAAGAAAAAGTGCTTGGAAAAAAGCAGCTTTTGTTTAATTGAAATCAAAACTTTGCCAAAGTAGTACAATTTTCCTCATAATTGGAAACCATGATTTTTAAAAATGTGATTGAAAATAATGAAGGTCAAAATAATGACATTCTAATTTTCTATAAATTATCATTGATAGAATAGCTTGCAAATAGGTGATTAATTATATATAATACAAACAATAAAAATACTATCCTCATTACTTACTGCTTGTATTTAATAAAGGACTGGCTTTAATAAATACAGTATTTACAAAATTTTCTCCTTCTGAACTGGTTGAAAAAAAAGTATCCAGAATCATTTCTATTTTAGTGATTTATTTCCCCTAGCATTGGTAAACAAGTTTTCCCATTCTTCAACTTTTGAAATGAGCTTTCAGTTATAAAATATCAAAGTATGTTCAAAAGCAGATGTAGAAATTGCCAGCCTTTGGCACAGCATGGAGAAACCCATAAGTAATAACAACAGAAGCAGGTGGTAAGAAGTGGGAAGTCCTATGGTTACAAATGTTCGGTGGCAAGCTAAAAATATAGAACAGGTTGTGCCCTGATGTAGCACTGGTTAGACCAATCACAGTGTGTTTGGGTTCATATCCTACAATCAACCAAGTGTAAGAGTTACTGGGTTTTACCAATAACAGTGTGTGGCAAGGACAGATTAGACCAGATTTTTATTTTATATTTTTAGTTTTTCAAAATGGCATCATAGACCTTTTAAATACATAGAGTCTTCAGAATCTCCGAACTTCAAGGATTCAGTGTATCCCAGGTTTCCTTGCTGGGTCTGTGTAGCTCAGCCAAAATTCATATGCCATTTTTTAGCTTCTCAGAGTGGAACAGCCTGTACAGCTTTTCCACATTTATCTTGGCAAGAATATAAACATTATAGCTTTGCAGCCTGCTGTAAGACTTTAAATGTTATATCCTAATCTAAACCTAAGACTTTTTCTCATTGAGAATGTTCTTCTATGAGGCAAGAAAAAGCAGGAGTTCCATTTTGTCCCTTTACCCAAAAAAGCACTTAAGTAGGTTGTGAGAGACACCATTAACGTTTTTATAACAATAACAATAAGGCATTCAAAGACTCCATTTCTATGATTGGGTCTAAAATGTTGAAAAGAAAGGAGACGTCAATGCTTTGATTTTAACTTTTGAAATTTTATTGACTGTCATATTGCTAGTAATAATGCAAAAATATTTTTGTTAAACTCTATAGACATGCCCTGCATGTCTCAGGGAATGTGACCTTCGCAGAGAATAAATGACTGGAAATCTCCTTGTTTTTAGCTAACCACATGCAAGAGAAAGCTTGGGGAACCAAAGTTATAGGAGTACCTTGACCAATCCAGTGGAGAGTTCAAATGGATATTTCAGGTCACAACCAACTGATTGTAATAGGAACGGTGAAGGTACAGGGCCCAGATTTTGCATATGGAATGGTATGAAGTACTGTCCACTGCCAGAATTTCTCCAGTGACTCTCCTGAGATCATCTCCTGTCTTTCTCCCATGAAGTCCACTACCCCCCATCTGCATGAAGGAAACCTATGGTACATTAATTGAATGATAAAGTTCAAGGTTCTAAAGGTTGACCAGATGGTCATCTTAAAAGGATGATTTGTGTGTGCTCAATGCTATTTGTGGTGCTAGTACCCACAAGGCTATCTCTTGTTGATACTCCATTATAACTAAACACAAAACAATTGTATGGCATATGGGGAAAAAAATCATGAGCCCTTTTAGAGTTGTTAATTAGACAGTTCAGGTCGAAGACTTAGTTTCATTTCATGCCCTCAATTAGAACCATCATCAGATCTCATGAAATGCCCTTATTTTATTAATACAGTGTTAGAGCAGTGCTTGCTATCACGGTTACACTTGAATCTTCTGTGAGATTGTACAGAACCCACTCATTCTAAATACCTTGCATTTGATGTAAGTATTGGTACCACAAAACTTTGCTCAGACTGCTATCATCTTTGAACATAGGAATCTGTAATTTGTTCACCCAGGTGCAGTCCTTAACCCTAACTGCCAAAACCTATACCAAATGGTTAGTATCTTCATAGACCTCCACAAAAAATTTTGACATAAATGATGGTTACTATAGCTGACCTGTCAAGGTACATCAAATTGACATTCAGAAGTATATTAGGTCTAGATTGTCAGACTGCATATAATTAATTATATCCGATATTAGAGAGCTGACCCATTTCCCTCATGTTAGGCTAACGTTTTAATTTTTTGTCATTGATTCTCTGCTGAATCACTAACTTCTGCTGCAAATATTAGGCGTGTTCATCTTCAGAGGCTTTTTGCTTGCTGCTTTATCTGAATAGAATGCTATTGTGCTAAAGAGAAGATATTGGTTTTTAGTGGGATCTTCCCTGACCATAAAATATAAGCCTGTAACTTCTCCCCAACTTAGTACCTTCAGACATTGCATGTAATTTGGGTTATATATGTGTTGACTTTCTGTTCCTTTTGTAACTTGGCTTATATACATGCCAATTTCTTTTCCTTTTTATAAATTCTATGAAATCAGGGTCCAGTGTCTACTGTTTTCACTTCTGTATCATCAGTTTCTAAAAGAGTGACTGACACTTAACTGTGTTTTAATCAGCATTTGTTGAATGAATGGACCAAAGATGAAATTACAGTAAGCATAGAAATTGAATAGCCAGTAGGCAAAATTCTAAGCCAGTGCCTAAGATTCTGGTATCCTGATGTGCATGCCCTATTCTAGACTTCATTTTGAGTTTATGTGGGCCAGACCTAATCAGATGATTCCTTTAAGAAAAGGGCATAGGACTCAGAGTTGGAAGAAGTTAGAGGGATTTGAAACTGCAGAGATGCTCTCCTATTGGCCTTGAAGAATCAAACTGCCATGTTGTGGCAGGAAATGGGGGGCTGCCTCTGAGAGCTGAGAGCAGTTTCTGCCTCTGGGAGCTGACAGCCAATCTTAAACCTACAGAGGACTGAATTCTGTCATTAAACAAGCTTGAAAGAAGATGCTGAGCTCTGGGAAAAAAATGCAGCCCAGGTGACACCTTGAGTTCAACCTTGTAAGTCTCTGAGCAGAAAATATGCACCTAAATGCCTGACATTCCAGAATGGTGAAATAATAAATAGGTGTTTCAAGCCACTAAGTTTGTGTTTATTTGTTATACAGCAATAGAAGTAATAAAACTATGCTACAGTGATAGGTTATATTTTTAGCATCCCCAAATGAGGCAAGTGAGTGACTCTGTATAAATATACAGCATAGAAGATAAAAAGGAATTTACCCAAGATATAATAAAAGGTCATAAAGGCAATTAATATATTCTGTTGAACCTAATTAGATAATCAGAGCTGTGAAGCAAATAGTAGAATGGCAAGACTTTGGGATCCATGCCTTAGAATATCATTTAAGAAGGTGTAGTTAAAACATGAGCCTGAGAAAACTGATGGAAAAATATTTTAGCAGCATCATTAATCAAACAGATTAATTATGATCATCATTATTTTGAGTTTGGAGGTGACTTGATTCAATTAATCTTTCAGAGTGAGAATCTTAAATTCAGATTTCATAAAATAGCTCTTCCTTTAATTGCTAGATTTAAAGTTATGGTTTTGGGGTCATATTGTCAACATTCATTCACATTTGTAAATAATTCTGCTAAATTAAGCATTAATGTCTATTCAATCCTATTAAGTATTTTTCTTGTGACCTGTGCTTCCTAACTCAGGCCCTTTGTTTTTTTGTGTCTGGTTTTTCATAAAAGCATTACTGCACGCTGTCCTTCACACCAAGTCCACTCCACACACTGTCACTGATGTGACCAAAACACTTTTCTGCCCAGCACTTTCAGTGCTCCCTATGCTCCAAACTAAGGGTTGAAATGCAGGTTTGATCTTTTGGAACTCCTGAGGAAGTGAACATCAGATGTATGTGGAATTACATCTTCAGATAAGCCACTTTCCCCATTAGAAGAGCTGGAAAAAATCTGAGACAGTAAGGTTAAGTGATTTAACCTTAGTTATACACCAAGCGTGAATAATAAGACATTATCCCAAAAACATATCTCTACAAAAACTATGTTAAAATCTTTAAGACAACATTTAGTACTGACTATCATTTCCCTTGTGCTAGGCTCCCATTTTCAAGACAATCTCTGAACTAAATGAAACATAAATATTTTAGGATAATGACCTACTTGTTATTTTGTTATAAAATCTCTAGACGCTTCTCTGTTATATTTTATGCTATATATTTATGGTTCTGACATGAAATCTTATTACATCCTACATATGCCCATATCATTGATTTCAGCTATAATAATAAAAAATATATATATCACATAGTAAGTTCCAAGCATTGATTTAGTTATTTAATCCTTACAATCAGAATTCTTTTGAGTTCACTATTATTTCCATTTTAAAGATGAAGAAATTGGGACAGAGAGATTAAGGAGTTTGTCCAAGACCCAAAATTCATATTTTGTCAGGTACTGTGAATTAGTGAAATTATCAGTCTTAACCATCCATATACCCTGCCCCCATCCATCTCTCTCTGTATATCAAGCCAGACACATACATACAAGATGCCAAGATCTCAAAAATGAGTGGGACTCAATCCCTGCCTTCAGGGAACTAGTAGTGTCACAGAAAGATACATATCAGTACTAGAATAATCCTGGAAGTGTTGAAAATCTCAGAAGACGTGGTAGCTAATGCTGTGTAAAGGAATTTAGAAAGCTTTCCCAGTAACATTTGAGCTTCATTTGAGTGATAGGATACATTTTTAGGAAAGGATAAGCCATGGCATGGGAAGTATATAGATGGGTAAATTGCCAGGATATTTAAAGGAATAAAGAGAATTTGTGGCTGGAATATATCTGATAAGATCATGGACTTGACTAAGTTTGAAAATTGATGGGGAAGAACTCACTACAGATTTATCTGGCATTCTGCCTTTTCTGTATGGGTGGGTATATAGAAAGCCCTTTGAATTATAGCAAACAACAGGAATCTCTGTGACTCTCAGGTTCAATTCCTGTCTAATAAATCCTTTTTCTTCCAAGAGGGGAAAAGGAAATGAGGGGAAAACATTTGGGATCGTTCAAATCATAATGTGGATTATAGTAATGATAATGCTCACAAATTATTGATGCTATTACCAAATTAAGATTTAATTTAAAGGAGAAAAGAAACTCTTTTGAATATCTTTTGGTATAACACCTGGTACAGGTGATAGATGTGTGAATATTCAAGTTTCAGAAGAGTATTATGAGGAGTAAATGCCTCTTGAGATTCCCTCAAGAAATTTTTTTTCTGTTTTTTAATTAGAGAATTTGTGAGCTTACAAAACAATCATGCATAATATGCACAATTCTCATAGATCACCCCTCCACCAACACCTTACATTGTTGTGGAATATTTGTTTTAGATTATTAAAAAAAATCATCAGACTATTACTACTAACCATAGAGTACACTTGATATAATTTTTCCATACACCCCATATTATTAGTACTATGCATCAGTAATGTACATTTGTTATAGTTCATGAGGGAACACTCTCTGGATAGAATGGACAAGGCACGGGACTGTTAACCACAGTCCATCTTCTACCACGTGGTTCACTGTGTTATACAGTCCATGCCTTGTACATTCTATCCAAAGTGTACACTCAATGGCTCTCACTTTCATCACAGAGTTGTGCAGTCATCGCCCAGTAAAGCTTTGAACATTTTTCTTAGTCCAAAATAAAAATCCCATACGTCCCTATTATTCACCTTTGGTATTCCTTTGATTGTAACCCTTATGATAGGAAATTTTATGTTTTGTTCACTGCTGCATCCCAAATGTCTACAAAGAACACCCAGCGTGTATTGTGATAAACATTTTTTAAATGATGAGTGAATTAGTAAACTAATTAGTTAATAGGGTCCTTTCTCAGCCTTTCATTTAGTAATCCTCATTTGGATACTGTATATGTGCTGAGGCAGGTGTTCCTGAACAAGACCAATATGGTGGCTGCTCCCATGGAACTTACTGTAGAGCTGGAAAGACCGTATATTAAATCACCTCACAAAGAAATACAACCTTGGGCTTTGTTAAAGCAAAGTACACATTTTAAGAGAACATATAGCAAGAAATATGTACTTATATGGGGCGGGTATGTGGCTTGGAATGGAATATCCTCTATGGTAAGGAATGTTTTAACTGCGATAAACAATATTAACATGTGATTCATTTGAAGAATTAAGAATTAAGAAATACACCCAAAACTGAGAAAAGAGAGTGGGCAAAGGTAATGAGGGCACTCATTTTACCTTCAGGACTTTTAAGACTCATTTTCATCAATTCACAACCCTTTAATAACTTTGTGGTTCTCTTACCGTTTTCAGCTTTGCAGTAAACTTAGAGAGTTTTTCTTATGCATTTGAGGATATTGTATTGAATGAGATACATTTTTATTTTGCTGGTTACTCCTGTTTGTAGAAGCGAACTTGGGAAAACCATGCATTTTATTTTCTAATGGTAAAAGCGCATATGTTGCTTTCTGCTCCCAAAGATTATGCTGAAATTTGCTCTGCCTGTCTGTGGTTTGGCAGGGTCTTTATGCATCTGAGCATATGAGTTCCCACTCCTCCAGCTGTTGTTGTCTCTAAGTTTCTGTAGATGCTCCCTCTCCTTACTCCTTCAGGTCTAAAGGTGATAAAGATCTCTGGCTCTTGTTAGTTTTAGGGGCTTCACTGGATTCTCTTAATTCTGCCTATGCTTTTGTAAATTATCCATTTATTAAACTTCATTTAGTTATTCAATTTGAGTTAGCCATATCTTTCCTACCAGGGCTCTGGTAAAATAGACAAATCTTTCACTTTTTCAAAGTGAGAATAAAATGGAAAAGTGAATGAAGAGCAAACTTTTGTAACAGAAGTTTCTGAGCAAACAAAGAAATAGTCTGTTATATTGCAAAAAGCAGAGGCTTGGAATCAAAAGGACCTAGCTCTGAATTCTGCTAGGCATAACTAGCAGTAGTCTTTCTTTGCTTGACACAGAGTGTTCAGCTACCATTGCTTCCCAGATGTGTGACTTGGGTCAAATTATTTAAGTCCTCTGTATCTCAGTATTCTTAACATGAGAAATGGGGATGATGTCATAACTGGACTATTATGAAAATTATTTATAAGATTCAAGATGCACCTTGCACTCCGTAGTCATTCATTAAATGGTGCTTTTGTCACTAGCAATAACCTGCCAAAAACTGGGACACTCAGTTTTTGTTTAATTTTATAAAAAATTAAACAAATGTTCAGTTGAAGGAGAGAACCACAGTAATTTGACAATAAGAAAATTTTGCATCCATTTATGCTTCTTTCCCCAGTGCTTATTCTCTTCATGAATGCACATTAATGTAGAAAAGTGTGTTTAGAGTTTATAAAATTATATTGGATCCCAAGTCACTACCCACTCTCCACACAGCAATAATAAATTATTCATGATACAGATAAGAAGCCTTACTAAAACAGATAATTCATTTTAAGAATAGAATTATAACAAGAGGCAGACAAACATAATCTGTGCTTTTTTAAAAAAATTCTGCTTGAGGATATAATGTACATAATTTAAAATACATTAGATAAAATATGCTTTTTATCTACAAATATTTCAGAATTATTCTAACAGTTAATTTGGTAGTATTTTTCAAGTTTGCACTGTAAAATGTGAAAAGGGTTTTTTTTTTCTTTTACTGAATACTTTGGATGAGTTACTTTTATTTTAGAAAAAAATTTACCAAAAGAGCATATCTTTTGAAAAATGAAGTTTCCACTGAGAATAGTCAACCTAGTTTTCTTTAATCTTACATTTTCTCTTTGGAGTTTTCTAAGGATCTACTTTGCTAATTAAAATGTTCATATCATCTCACAGCCCATCTAATTAAATAGAGTTTTAATAGCTATGTTGCCTTCTTTGGACACTGTGAGCTCTTAAGATAACTTAAGATATCTAAAAGATATCTTATTTGCAGGTACTTCTCTTAGATCTTTGTCTATACCCAGGTAAAACTGTTACTCATTATATCCTTTTAAATATGTGAGCCTTTATAAAGTGCTACTTAGATCAGTTAGTTGAAAGTTGTGCTAAATGTTGCTTTAGAAAAATCTCTTCAAAATATAGATGACATATTTTCTAGTTACAGAGGTTTGCCCTTGAACTAAGGAGCTGCATATACTTACCATGGCTGACATTTTATTGTGGTCAGTTTTCTAGATTTAGTTTCAGATAGGTAGTTAATGATTTTAAAGGTACCAGGTAAAGCCATAGAAAAAAATAAATGGAATTTAGGAACATAGAAGAAGAAGAAAAACCTGAATACTCTGTGGGGGTGGTTTTAATCATGCCAAGCAAAGAACAGACACTGCTACTTATGCCAAGCAGAATGTGATGGCATGTGATGTAGAACTTTGAAAAGAAATGTTGTACTCTTTGGAACATTAGGATATCAGATTTTCAGCTTGAGTTATACTTGTTTCTAGCAAAGATGATCTATATAATAACTTTGGAAGCTCTCAATGGTTCAGAAAATTAGAATGTATTACATTAATGATATAAGGGAAGGAAGATACGGGTCAGTGGGAAGGACACATTTTATCATAATTATTTTTTCCATTTTCTTTTGCATTTTTAAAAAAGATTTATTTATTTATTTATTTATTTCTCTCCCCTTCCCCCCCACCCCAGTTGTCTGTTCTCTGTGTCTTTTTGCTGTGTCTTCTTTGTCTGCTCCTGTTGTTGTCAGCAGCATGGGAATCTGTGTTTCTTTTTGCTGCGTCATCTTGTTTTGTCATTTCTCCATGTGGGAGACACCACTCTTAGGCAGGCTGCACTTTCTTTCACTCTGGGTGGCCCTCCTTACGGGGCGCACTCCTTGCGCGTGGGGCTCCCCCATGCGGGGACACCCCTGAGTGGCAGGGCACTCCTTGTGCGCATCAGCACTGCACATGGGCCAGCTGCACACTGGTCAAGGAGGCCCAGGGGTTTGAACCCCGTACCTCCCATGTGGTAGACGGAAGCTGTAACTGGTGGGCCAAGTCCGCTTCCCTTCTTTTGCATTTAACAAATATTCTCAGGAGTAATATGGTTATGGAAATTTTTTTTTACAGTTTTCGTGCCTTATGTGCATTAAACTTTTGAAGAAAGTTTATTAACCCCAAGAATTATAATGAAATGAAAATGTAGAAGGAAGATCCCCAAAAGAATCAGCTTGGGTTAAATCACAGAGAAGGATTCACTGGTACAACCACCTGAATTAGGAGTTCCTCTTTGATGGTTTTATAAGTCTTATGTATCCTTATTATTATTATTATTATTTTTTAGTAACTAGTTGTACCTGCTTCCTCTCTGAGTAAATATCAGTTTGTGGGAACATAAGGCCTTGGCCCAGGGAAAGTATTCAAGAATAGTTTGGAAACAGTGTTCCATTATTTTAATGATTAAATGACTGACTGAATAAAAAGTACCTAGTCTTGAAAAATAATAATTGATAAATATTTTGTTAATTCAATTATACCTTGTTAACTTATAGCAGAATTACCCCTAAAATATGTTCCTTAGTCTCTGAGTTTGTGTATATAGAATTATTGTAGCTTTAGAGATTTACTTTAGCGCTTTGATATCCACATTCAGAGCTTTTGGCTTAAAGTTTTTGTGATATTCGTACCAAAGGAAACCATGGTAACAAACCTTGCAGGACTTGGTTACAGGTATCCATGGAGCATTCTGAAAAGATTATGGTCTTTGGAATTCACCAGTTATAACTTTAAAATTCAGCTTGACCATTTACTAGCTTAGTGACCTTAAGGAAATTTCTTAACCTTTCTGAGTTTCATTTCCCTTTTACGAAGAGATATATTTTAATGTTTTATGCATTTCAGCAAATGCAATTATTCAGGTAAAAAGACATTAGTGATATAAATTGTTGGAAAGTAAATGACCAAAATAAACAAGTAAAATAATATAACCTCCCAAACAGAGAACAGCAGTTAATATTTATCTCCCACCTGGACTGCAGCAATAACTCTTTCACACCTCCTCCTCTCACTACATTGCAGCAAATTAATATTTTTCCTCAGTTCCTCAAATACACTGTGAGCTCTCTTACCTCAAAGCCTTCACTTATGTTATCATTGCCTGAAAGCATTCCATGCCACATACGCACACATCAACACCAGTTCAGACTTGAGCATACCTCCCTGTGCATCAGGTGCATTTTCATCTTTTTAACCTCATGTCACTTCTTCGGAGGAAACATCCCTTCTCAAAGGAGGCCCCCGTTATTATTCTCCATTATGTAACACCAGCTATACATTCATAGCATTTCAGACAATTTATATGCATATACATATTTGTTCAATATTTGACCCTCCACTGGAATGTCAGTCCATGCCCGGAATCTGCTAGCGCCTGCAGAAAGCAAGCACCCAATTAATATATATTGAATGCATAGGTGAATACAGGATTAAGTCAAATGACAGAAAATGATGACATTAGATGAGTTTTTATTTGTGTTTGCTTTTGTTTTGCTAAGAATTAAAAGTTGATATTACTTATTGTTGGCCAAGGCATAAGGAAATGTCTTATCTTGTGCCATTTTTGGAAGTTTGAAAAGGTAAAGCTTTTAGGGAAGGAAATTTGGCATTATCAATCCAAATGTTAAATATTCACATCTTTCTTGTACAACTAAGTATTTCTTCTTAGATAAATATTCACATATGTGCAAAAAAGGCATATGCAAAAATTCTCATAGCAGTGCTATTTTAAAATGAAATATTGAAAAGAACATAAATGTCCATTGACAGAGGAATAATCAAATCAAATTATGGTTTGGTCGTGCTGTGGCATAGTACACAGTAGTTAAAAAGGCTGAGATAATTCAATATGGACTGAAATGGAAATATATTCAATGCATATTATGTGGAGAAAAGTATAATGTGTCAAAGTCAAATATGTATACATGCTTTTGTATATGTATAAATGCATAGACCAAGGTCTGGGAAAAAAAAAAGTGAACTGAGAACACTGTTTTGTTTAGGGAAGGGATTGAAATCTGGGGATCAGAGTAAAACTGGATATTTAGGTTTAATTTTATTACCTCTCTAGTAAAAAAAGAACCTACCTTTTACAATGAGAATATTTTTGCGTATTTACTTGTGTAAAATAAATAAATATTCTCCAAACTAAATGCGTAAAGATGGCAACTGAAGAACCTGGCACATAGAAGGCTCTCAGTAAGAAACAGGACCATTGCCTTATGGAGCAAAAGCCCAAATCTGACACTGAAGTGAGGGAGTTTCATGGTTTTTATTCACATCATGCAAGGAGCATACATACCCTAGTAAATTAGAAACTTTTTTGGGATTACTTCAGGATCAAGCTATTTGGGAAGAGTTGTCTTCTACCCAAGTAAAGTGTAATGGGAAAATCTGGAAACTATTTTGCTGGGAAGCACAATTTTATATAGCTCTAAGATCTTTGGAGATCACATTATTTTCCTAGTTCACTTGTAGTTCACTTGTTTTGCAGAGGGGATTGTTTTGCATTCTTTCTGATACTAAACTTATTGGAAGAGCTAAGCGCTAAGGGTCTTAACCAAACATTCACTCCACAAACATTTTCTGAAGGCCACGTGTGTGCCTGGCATTGGTAGTGGGCAGTGGAGCAATAAACAAGATAAGAAGATATCCTATATGCCTGACTTTAGGACTATGTAGTAGGGATAGTCACCCAATTCACATTCAAATATCCTTCCATTCAAGAAATATTTGTTGATGATCTAACATGAACCAAACAGTGCTTTAGACATTGGAGGTAATGTTGTAAACCAAACCAAGCCAAATCAAATCAAACAAAAACCAAACAAAAATCAGTGCTGTCATAGAGCTTACATTCTAGTGAGGTATGCAGAAATCAACTAAATATGTTAAATATGGAATATAGATTAGAGTGATAAAGTAAACAATGTTAGAAAATAAGTGAGAGGTAGGTAATTCGGAAGCTAAGGTTTTCACAAATTATGAGGAATAGCTTGGAAGTGGTAAATGAAAAGGACAGTAACAAACAAAGCGACAAGAAAAGGAAGAATGAATAGTGTATGATAGAAATTAGAAAGCTTTGCTTTTGGTTTGATTTTGTGTTTTATATATATATTTTTTAATTTAGAAAGCAGAGATAGGACAATGAACTTCTGAGGCAATTAGGAATGAAGAGGATATGTGGCTCAACTCAGGCCTGGTTGGTATGAGGTATCATGCTGTGGAAAAGAAAAGAACCCCTACTAGAGAGGGTTACAAGGGCAACAGTGTCTTTGGCTCGGTATATGGGGAAGGTCCACATTTCAGTGACAGCATGAAGAGAAGTAGATTTTCCACAGAAAAACTGAGAATGACATTAAGTGGGTTTCCTGCTGTTTGACCTGAATTGTAGGAACATAGTGAAATGGTTTGGTTGGGAAATATTGTCAGCAATTCTACTGTTATTGTTGTCTAATAACAATAGATAATATTGTTATCTACTCTACTTGGGGATTAGAGACCTATGAATGACATAAAGAGCTTGAGGATGGAAGAGGAAGGGTGCGTCATTCTTTGGAGGAGTGCACAGTGTTCTAGGGTTTCAGCTTATGGAGAAGGAGGCCTGACAAGGGGCAGTCTTACTCCTATCACATCAGCCCTCTCTGCCTGAGGAAAGGACACTTGAGGCTGAATAGAGGAATGGTCTCTCTTGACCCCTGCTGTCTGGCCAGTTTTCGTGCTTCACATGCTATCTCTTATCCTCTTGATCACTCTTACTAGGTCATGCATATGTTTGAAGGGAGCCTGTGGTTTAGAAAGAACAGCTCCCAGTAGTAATAATTTGAATGTGTGTGCAATAGGTTTTATCTGTCTTGCTTCTTAAAAACCTAAATGGATAGGTTTATCCAAGGATTTAATCACAGTCATTGTTCCCATAACCCTAAAAAATGTTTCTGTTTTATAGAACCCTTAAATATGGTGAAAGTTCAAAGTGAAAGAGAAGCTGCCTGTTTCTCAAAACTGCTTGGCAGAAATCGCAAACACTTAGTCCTGACAAAATAAATAAACAAAACTAATTCAATTATTAGTTGTGTTCTAGGTGGTACTTTTCAAGAGTTCTTTCCTGAAGCACTCAGCAAGAATTAAAATTTATTTTTTTTCACCCCCCTTGATTTTATCTTGTTGTAAAACTCAAACTTTGTACTTGCAGGTATGAATATAAGCAAGAGTGAAATGGCAAAAGAAACTTCACTAAAACCATCTCGGAGATCCCTGCCTTGCCTTGTCCAAAGTTACACTTACTCACGGAGCTTGAGCCAATCTACCTCACTTTTCCAGTCACTTGAGAGTGAAGGTCAGGCTCCCACTTCAACAACCTCAGTCTCTGCTGGCAAAACAGAACAAGGTGAGCAGCTCCCCTTATATTTTCAAACCATTTCTTCATTGCTTCATTCATTTGACTAATTTATAGACCTCTTCAGGAAGCAAGCTGGCCTAGGGGGGTGAACAAGTAGACTATGCCAGTCAGATGAAAGACCTTTGTTGTCCAGATGTGTTTTCATTCCTTCTTTATCTTGGAGATGGCCAATCCCATGCAAGTCTGGACTGAATACTTGATGTTTATAGTGCAAGACAGATACAGCTCCATAAATTACTAGCTCGTTTGGCAACTGTTTGCATTCCTTCTGGTAATGAGTACCATGCTTGGCAAGAACTTAAAACTAGTATCTGAATAGAATATGTCAACAAAAATAAACTCAGACTTCTAAAAAGAAATACCAAAGCCTTTAAATAATACTGACAATAAAGCAGCAAAAATTTAGTTGCCTGAAGAAGTGGTTGGACAAGTGTTCGCAACCAAATATTGGCATGTAAAGCGCAGATAACACAGTCTGCATTTAAGTAACAGATGTCAGTCACTTAAAGAGACTCTGGGACTCAGACATGCTTCTACACACATGTATCTGCTTCTCTAAGCCACATCATTTTGCAACCAGGCTTCCTGTCATGCAATGGATGGGATGAGTTTTATTTTTCCATTCCATTCTACCTTTGTTTTCTGGGGATATATTCCCTTATGATTTCTTAGGGTTGCTTCTTCCTCTGTGTAACTGGAAAACACAAAGATTTTCTTTTCAATAATACTGCCAAATCATTACCTACTATTAATAGTTAGCTTACAGCCATGTCCAATAAGGAAAGTGATTAATCATTCCTAGTATGAAGATATTAAAAGATGGTTCTTTGCCTTATTGAGAGTGGAATTTTAAATAGTTGATTTCAAGTTGTTAACTTCAAATATTTCTTCATATTTGGCCATCATTTGGATATGTTACCATGGTCAATATTCACAACATATGTTACGTTTTTATTCTTCAAAACTGTGGTTTGTCTTTTTTTTTCAGTTAACACCGAGCAGAATAAAAAAGACTCTATGCTTACATGTTCTTTTGCTGACCTCAGCAATTTTTGTTTGGGTGAGTTGATTGTTGATTTCTAATATTTCCTTTCTCCTTTTCTGCCCCCTCCGAAGATTAGCCCTATTTTTCAAACCTAGAATATTTAAAACAAACAAGCAAAAAGCACCTTAGTGTTTGGCCTTTAACATCTTATTGGTGAGTATAATATTTTGATGTTAAAACTTTAATAAAGTCTTTCTTGTTTTGAAATTCAAATAAGAAAATTTTTAATGAACAGCAATTCCATGACCAAATATTTAACAATTTCTGATTTTAATCTTCTGGAAATTTCTTTCAATTGTCTGTGAATAAATCTACTATTTCTAGATTTTTCAAATTTAGATATAGCTTATTGACTTTCTGTTGTGGTAGGTGAAGTTTTAGTTCATTTTTACATTCATTCAAGCTTTGATAGTTATATTGTTATTTTAAATCTTACAGTTCTCTGCTGGTTAAATTTGTTTAAAATTTAAATAGTTTATTTGTACCTCTATAACCTGTTCTATCAGATTTCAACAATATCTGACTCCTCACTTGGCAAATATATTACAGCTTTAAAAGCAGAGTTTACTGCAGTCAAGTATTATTCAAGTATTATTTCTTTTCCGACAATTCCAAGTTGTCATGACCTCTTTGTCTCTCAGTCTTAATATTCCTAGAGTCAGTGTCAAATGGGTTCTCCTTTCCAACCCACCATCAAATGCTGAAAATCATGCCACATTAACTTTCTAAGTTATTGTAGGTCTAAAATGACTTCAATTTTAAGATGAAGTTAAGATGATTTAAACTTGACAGATTATTTTCTTTTGTCGAAAAGTTCCGTATAAGAAATCATTCTCCTCTATATAGACTGATTCAATGTCATCTGGCATTTGTTGTTGGTGTTAGATACCTGATGCCTATCTGATTCTTTTTTCTTTGTAATTGTTGCTTTTTTTCTCCTCTGTAAAGCTTCATGATCTCATATTGCTCTTTTGTGTTATAAAATTATACATTAGGTTTAGGTCTCTGTCTCTCACTCTTTCTGGTATGTATGTGTGTGTTTTAATTCATCCTGCTTCAGACTTTGTTTGCTCTTTAATTTAAAATCTCATACCTTCTTTCCATTTCTGTGTAATATTTCTATGATTTATGTCCTTTTGTGTCCTCTATCCTCTCTTTCTGGAACTCCAATTAAAAGTTAGATATTTCTCTTTCATTTCATGGTTTTGATTTCTCTGTTCTGGAAGGTTTCCTGAAATATTCTCCCAAATATCTTTTGATATGGTGTGTTTTATGCGGGGAAGCACAATTTTATATGTATATTTAATTTCCAAGACACTAGGGTTTTTTTGTTGTTGTTGTTCTCAGAATGTAACTTTTTCAAAGCACCCTATTCTTATTTCATGTAATCAACATCTCTAATCTTTCTAACAATACCAGCTGTGATTGCTTTAAGTTTTTTTTCTTATATTTCATCTGTTTTTCCTGAGCTCAGTTTTTCTGCCTGTTTAACTTAGTTGTTCTCTAGGGTTTTCTAAAATTTCTATTCATCTTTGGTTGTCTATTTATATTAAAGGATATAAGAACAGGACTAATTCACAGCTCTGGGTAAATGGGAAAGCTTTAGAAACCAGGAGACGTCACTTGAGCGTGACTTAGAAGACTCCAATGTGAGAATGAGGAAGGCTTTACTCTTAAGTGCCAAACCTCACTTTAGTTGTCCTCGTTTTCACTGTCTAGTACTGTGAATTTCTTTACAGAAAAGGTTTGCATGTCACATGTTCTCTTGTTCGATCTTTGATTTTCTTCATGTTTTCATCCCTGATTCTCATTCCTGCTCTCTGTTTACCTACCATCTTTGAGTTCAGATATCTCTAGGATTGGCTAAGGAGATTCACTTTTTCCTCCTAACTCTGCACAAATTTTAGGTCAAGCTACTTCATCAGTCAATAACCTTCCAGTAGAATTTTGGCTTTTGGAAAAATATCAATTTTTACCTTTTAGTGATTATTTTATTATCATATTAATGAAGTCTTAGGAGGAAAGGGCAACAAACTTGAATATTCATTTTGCCATCTTGAATTCTGCTTCCTTAATCAGTCAACAAGTTGATGATAAATGGCTCTCTGATGAGATGTTATACTGCATGAATTATATAAGGAAACTTGTATAACAGAAAGTCAGGACATTTCTTTTAGAGTCTTAGTATACAATTTTACTTCTAAAAATCTCTCCCAAGGAAATAATATATGAGTTGAAAAAAATGATTTTCCTCCCAGCTTTATTTATAATAACTATAGAACTTAGAAATGGAAGCAAATGGAATATTCAACAAATAAGACAACAGTTTAAGAAATCATAAACACCTATACTTAAAATATTACATAACCCCGAGTAAACTGCACTATGGGACATTTAGTGGCACATTGCTAAGTGAAAAAAAAGTTTAAATATAAATGTAAATCTGCTTTCATTTTAGTTAAAAATGTATTATAAAAGAACTAGAAAGAAATATATCAATATGCTAATAGTATCTCCAGGTAATGTGATTACCTGTGGTTGTGATATTATTTCTTGTGGTTTATATTTTATATTATATATATTTTATATTGTATTTATATATATAAATAATATATAAATAATATTATATTTTATAGAACTTTGACAAAATATATAATGGCTTGTATCCGTCATTGAAATAGCATGCAGAACAATTCCAATGTCCCCAAAGTGCCCGTTATACCTATTTTTCCCTCTTCCTTCCCTCAGAACCTCCGATGACCACTATCTTTACATCAGTGTTACAAGTTCTCTACTGCCTTTTTGTTTCAAGCTTGAATTGATTTTTTAATAGTGTTTTTTTTTAATTTAAAAAAAGTTACTTTAGATTACATAAATGTTACATAGAAAATTTAGGGAATTCCCATATGCCCTACTCCCTACCCCTCCCATACTTTCCCACATTAACAACATCCTTCATTAGTGTGGTACATTTGTTACAATTAATGAGCCCATATTGAAGCATTGCAACTAACCATGGATTATAGTTTAAATTATAGTTTACACTCCGTCCCACACAATTTTGTAAATTGTGACAAGGTATATAATAGCCTGTATCTGTCACTGCACCACCATATAGGACAACTCCAATCTCTACTGCCTTTTGAGGTCACATAAGATCTACTTCAGTTGAGCAAGATTTTCATCCAAATCTAGCTTCCTGGACTTGCCCGTGAGGAATGCCTCTGAACAAGGATTTTCACTTTCATAAATTGACTAGAAATAAAAAGAAGTCAGCATTAATCCAAATATGATATTAATATGCCCAGGCACCTGCATTGCAATCTCAGAGAAAGTTTATTTAAACCTGCAAAAATATTAAGCCCTGAGATCTGATTAGTGGAGTTGGTACCTGTACAATCAGGTCACCCAGAGGGCTTATGAATCTCCATGGGCTCCATTTCCAGAGAATCAGTTTTATTTGGTCAGGGAAGTGAACATGGTGGTTTATATTTTTAAATGTTCCCTGGGTAAGTGTAAAGTGTGGGCAGGATTAAGAATTTTGGGTCTGAAAATTGTATCTTGGCTTCTCAATAAGGACATTGTTATGGTACTTTTCCTTAAGTTTTAAACCATGAACTCTGTTATAAATAGAATCTTGGGTCACGGCAAATTAGTCATATTTTCTTGCAGTGCTCCTTTTTATGTGTGGCATAGAAACAGTGCTGGCTTATTAAGGTTTCCTAATTAAAGGAAGAGAGCCACCAGCAGGTTCATTACAACATCGAAAAGAACATTTCATTGTAACAAATAAACTCAGAACAAATGCTTTACCCATAGTAATTATATCCGAAGGAGGTTGCTATTGTCAGTTATTTCTGGATAAATCAAGACCAAAAACAAAAGCAAACCTGAAACTTTCTTTGTCCAAAATACTCATTCAACTGGTATAATTTGTGTATCACCTACACAATAGCCATTCTCCCAGATTAGTGCCAGTCAATAGTCTAACAGTCCCTCTAGTCATGCAAAACTTTCTATTTTATTTCCTTATATCTTATTTTTGACAATCTGTCATTCAAATATTAAAAGCAATTCTGTGCATGCTTAGCATAAATGGATACCTGAACACCACATTTCTTTCATGATTGTTTTGGTGTGTCTCAATCATTTGACTCACCTGAGTTGTATTTATATATTCCCAGATGTTGTACCTCATACTTAGTATTTTAACATTTCCCAGCCTCAATCTCTGTTGTTCGTTCTAGTAGAAACACATCACAGCTTCTGAAAGGGTTAAAACATGCACTCACAGTGGGGCATTAACTTTTTTAATGAAATTGAGAATTAGTTAACACCTGACCATAGTATCACTAAGCATCTCATTATCTACCTGTATATAACACCTACCTGGAAAACACTTTTTTTAGAGTCAGCTGCATACCTAAAATATGGAGGCTTTAATGCATTTAGAGAAGAGGTCAAGCAAAATGATGTCAAATATACTACAGTAATTAAGTAAAGCTTAGTATTTCGACAATACGTGCTTTCTTTAAAATTCAAAGAAGCTATATTCTCATTTTGCTTTTACAGTGCATACTATACCAGCTTCAAGCATTGGGTTGGTTACTGCACTGGAGCTTAAAAACACCAGCAGTCTCTGCTGCAATTTTTGGAACCTGAATAATGGATTTCTGGTGTACCAGGACACGACTTTGAACTACCCAGTGAGAACATTAATACAGTAGCAGAATTAACAGCATGTGTTCATTGTTTCTTTGTTCAAATCAGAGTTTTGTGGAAGAAGTATTCAGGGCCCTATTGATTCAGATCTGGAAGTACACATTAAAAGTACCTAGCAGTACTTTTAGCATATCATGAATGAAATGATATTTGCCCAGCCAGAACATTGGTCAAATCTCTATATCTACTATCTGTGTGACTGTGGCATATTACTTTACCTCTCTGAACTTCATTGATCTCCTTTGTAAACTGGAATAAATGATCTATGCTCTGCAGGATTGTGGAATTAAATGAAGTGGCATAGCTCCTTCACTGCCCCTAGCCCAGAGTAGAAGATCAACACAGATTTGTTCACTGCTTTATTCAGTCACATACTAAGATTATCTTTCACATTGAATAGCCCAGAGCTGGTTGACCAGCCAGCTGTTCCAATATCACAAAACTGCAATTCTTATGGCATAGTGGAACAACAATAATGGGTTGAACTCTTACTACATAGCGATTTATCTTCATTATTTCATTTAATTATCATAACAACTCTTTGGGTTAGATACTATCTGCCTTGTCTTTATGGAGGGGAGGGGGAATTTAGTTGGCCAGGAGGTAAAATAACTTGCCAAATGTCACAGAAGTAGGCAATGGAGAAGATTCTTGCTTGCTTTTTACAAGCATAATAGTTTAGCCTGATGAAGTATATGTTGGCTTTATTTCTTAAAACAAGTTTGGTCAAATGAGCACATAGTTATTTTGCTTTCTTTCTACATTAGTTAACGTCCACTAATTTCCCTTATTTTTTTTTCTAATACTGTTTCACATTATGATAACAGAAAAGGAGCTTTCTACTGTTGTTACCAACCTGTTTAAGGATCATAGTATTTTCCAGTTGTGATGCCTTCACAGTCACTGTAAGTCTTTCAATTATTTATTAAACAAATTCACTAAGTCCTTTTGGCTCATTTTCCAAAGTAAAGTCAGAGTCTGATCAATGCTGAAAGTATCCACTGCTAATCTTGATCTGATCTCCCACCATCTCTTGGTAGAAAGTGCAGTAATTTCCTAATTTATTTCCCTGCTCAAACTCTTGCTTCCTTTCACTATATTTTCCACAGAGAAGTTAAAGGAAGCTTTAGAAAAGGAAAATTAAATCTCATCACTTCTCTACTCAAATCCCTCCAGGAGTTTCCCATTACACTTACAGCAAATGATAGACTCATCATGACCTTCAGAGGACTTGTGGGTCAGGCTTGTCCTCTCTAGACCATTTCTTAAAGGCTTCCGTTCACTTATGCTGTAGCCAGTCTAGCCTTTTTTGTTCTTGGTTCATAATTTTGTCTACATTGAAATATATCAAATTCATACACTTTAACTTTCTGACACCTAATTAAGATGTTTTCTTAATAGTACTCATCATTACTTGGAACTGTGTAATTTGTTTAGGTTTTTTCCTTTCTGTTTCCAGATGGCAGAAACTTTGCCAATCTGGTTCACACCTGGATCCCCCCTAAATCAAGAACAGTATCTGGCACATAGAAGCTGCTCAAAGAATACTTGTAGAATTAGTGAAAGGACAGACGAAGGGATGAAAGATGAAGACTATACTGACATGCACATACTTTTGAAGAGTTCCTGTAGTTACTTTGGTCTCAATGATGTCATCCATCATTGTGATTTTTCTCACCTATTAGGAATCACTGCTTAGCTAATTTTCTCACTGAGGACCTAATCTGAATATGTTTTCTTTTATGTTTAAGTTGTGTTGACAAGACTTTTTGTAGAGAATTTAAAGACCTAAAAGTCATCACTCTTCTTAATTGGTAGGAGAACTTCCTTTCATTTCTTTTATGTGAAATCCTATCTAATGCTCAAAATCAGTTAGATGCTTCCACCTCTCTACTATTATAGTACTTTGGATATGAATCTATTCACCCTCAATTCAGTAGATGATAATAAGTAGTATTAATATCTGTCTTATTCATATTATCTAATTCAATATTAGATGAATTAATTATGTATGGAAGGAAAGATGTTGGATAGAATAAACACTTGCACAGTGATACAAGGGGAAAGCTTTTTATCTGTAGGATTTGCTCACTTGTGCAGTTGACTGAGCATAAGCCAATTGCACTCATTGTGACTGGCTCAGGACAGGGCTTTAGGGAACAGGCAGTAGCAAATGGACTACAAAGTGTTAATAAATTTGGGTCCCCATTATCACCATGTTCTAACCACAGATTAAACCATTTACAGGTCATTAGGTTTATTCTTCAGAAGCTCTTGTGGAATAATAATTTTAAAAATAATGGAATTTATTAGCAGTCAGAAGATCTAGTTTCAATCCCCAGCTCTGTCACTAATTAGGTACACAACATCCCTGCCTCAGTTTTCTGATTTGTGAAATGGAGATACCAATATTACTGTTTGATTTCTCCTTAAAATGTAAATAGAGATTGAGTTCAAAGCTTTGTTAGACTCAAGTGGAGAATATATGAGAGTTGCTATGTAAATTTTAAAGTATGAAAAAACCTTAACTCATAATTATTATTTTAATCTACAGTCTCAACTACTTTGGTAATACAGGAGCAAAGTATTCTTTGCAATATATGAAAAGGTAGAATTGCAAGTACGTGGAGGCAAACTAATAATCTCACTCATGAGTGCTTTAAACCTATCCAGGGCTACCTCATTCGTTTTCAAGATGCTCCTACAATTACAATGCAGTGTAACAAAAGTAGTGAAATGAAAGTGCATTGTAATAAAGAGGAATGATTGTGCTGGAATATTTTGGATATTAAAATTATTTCCTTCTGGAGGTTCCCCTAACGTTTATGCTGCAATCACAGTAGCCTAAAATATTTATCAGTCCCCTCTAGTTTTGAACTGAGGTTGGTTTTCAAACAAATCTAAAACATGGTGCATTCCCACTTGAATCAAAATAAGTTTTCGTCAAAAATCATACTGGAAAAAGCATTTGGATTGGAACTGATGAGTGGTAAAGGATTCATAGATTAAATTTTAAATTGTCCATTGGCAGACTCAAGGCATTAAAATGGAAGATCCATTTTTTGGAAGTCTGAAACTACAGTTTGTTTTGCAGTGAAATGTTAATTGGAAGAAAAACAAAGGGAGAAAAATGTTTATTTGTTCAAGACCTTATAGGTCTAAGTCACTTTATATAGGTTATCACATTTAATTCTGGCAACTGCATTATGAGAAAACATTATTTTACTCAACTTTCAGATTAAGAAACTGTAACTGACCTATTGTCATCTAGCTAATAAATGGGAAAACCAGGATTTTAACTTGGGTTTGTTGAAACTAATATTAGTTCTTTTCCTGCCATATCATGCTTCCTACTTCAAGATACTAAATGACTTACCTAAGCTTTGAAGACGCTGTTTTTAAGAGGCATATGCCTTATCATCATACTTTTATTGGTGTATGACTTGTCCTAATCAAAATTATCCTATTGTCATTTGTACTGGGAAGTTGTGTCTTTTTGTTGTTTAAAGTCTGATTTTCTTAATTATTGAACTTCATGGATTTTTAGGATACTATCAATTGCTAGAAGGTCCATATCAAACTTACAAGAGGTTTTAGGAAAATTGGGTTACTACCCTGTCAAATAAATACTTGGACCATCTCTCTCATCATGATTTCAGAAATGATAAAATGTAAGGAAAGAATATCTTAAAAAGGTTAAATTTGTATGTTTGGCATTATAATTGTTATTGCTTAAACATATCAACTTTTCCTCATACTGTCATTTTCCATTCATTGTTCTTAAGTTTACATAGTTTTATCATATTGCTACAAAAGGTAAAACTAATTCTAAACTAAAATGTACTAAAAGGGCAGAAACTCAGCTTTTTCACTTATTTTATTAATTATTTTGTAAGAAGTTTCTATATGTTGCTAATCTGCAAAATTATCAATCAAATGGATTCAAAACATTCCCACCTAATACCATTTATTCACCTATATATTCAACAGACACCAAGTGCTTACAATGTGCTTAGCAATGAATGAAGTATTGGGAATTGTTATTTATATACATGTTATATATAGAGAGATGTGTATATATATATATATGTATATATTTTATGTGAGTTGTTTTTAACAAATTAATTTTATTGATAAATATTAATAAAGCATATAATTCATCCAAAATGTATAATCTTATTGTCTACTCACATAGTTGTGCATTCATCACCTCAGTCATCATTAGAGCATTTTCATTATTTGAATAATAATAACAAACAACATATAAACAAACAAGAAAATTCTTTACCCCTCAATCTCTCTGTTTCCCCTGCTGTCCACAGCCACTATTTCTGGCTATTTTTGCACAATTACTTATTTATTCAGCAGTTTTACTGCAATATATTCATATACCATATGATCTATCCAAAGTGTATAATCAGTGGCTTTTAATATAATCACAATATTGTGCATCTTTTCATGTGCTTTCTTAGTAATTTATATTTTCTCCTTGGAAAAATATCTATTCAAATCTCTTGCCAATTAAAAAAAAATTATTGTCTTTTTTTCCAAAAGATACATAGATCACACGAAATGTTACATTTAAAAATATGAGGTTCCATATCCAAGTATATACATATCTATACATAAAAGAACATAAAACATATATGTTAAAATTTAATGTCAAATGCTGATATGTCTCTTTACGTATGTGTTTAGATATTATTTTATGTCAGGGGCTAATAGGTATGTGTGTATATATAGAACATATGCTTATTATAGTATGTTATTTAATGTCAGGGATGATAAAAATTATAAAATAATGAAGCCTTGTAGAAGATAGAGAACCATGGGAAATTCTAACTTAAAAAGGGAGGTCAGAGAGAAATTCTCTCATGAGGGGACTTACGAGCAGAGCTCTAACTAAAATGGGGATTGTTCATACTTGGCAGAGAGAGGAGCAATGAGAACATTCTTTAGGAGCAA
The DNA here is from genome assembly GCF_030445035.2 of Dasypus novemcinctus. Taxonomy (NCBI): domain Eukaryota; kingdom Metazoa; phylum Chordata; class Mammalia; order Cingulata; family Dasypodidae; genus Dasypus; species Dasypus novemcinctus. The sequence goes on along the minus strand of NC_080682.1, from coordinate 66,146,638 downwards.
AGAACCCAGAGAAGCTGGATTGGACCTAGAGTAGGGTTGTAGGACGATGAGAAAGAGCCAGCTGATGTCTGCCCAGGCATCCATGGAACAGACTCTGTTTTTACTCAGAGCTACAAAACTATTGGAAGGTTTTAAGTAGAAGTTTAATGTGATTTGACTCAGGTTTTTTAAAAGGGCTACTCTGACTCCCAGGTGGTAGGAACAAACGATGGAAACAGAGAAGAGTTAGGAGATTCACGTAGACTTCTGCTCAAGAAATGGCAGTGGATTGGATTAAGGAACTAGTCAGGTGTTGATAAATGGTGAGCTTTTAGATGTACATTGAAACAACAGAAAGGATTTGCTGGGCATTTAAATCCATTTAATCATTAGACAAATGGTTTAGATGTTGGGGATAAAGCAGTGAACAACAACAAAAATGATAGTAAGTGCGCCCGTGAGGAAAAGCTGCCCAGAGTGAAATGAAAGAGCAGCCTGCCCAGGAATGGCGCCGCCCACACTTCCCGTGCCGCTGACGATAACAGAAGCGGACAAAGAAACAAGACGCAGCAAATAGACACCAAGAACAGACAACCAGGGGAGGGGGGGAAATTAAATAAATAAATAAAATCTTAAAAAAAAAAAAAAAAAAAAAAAAGAACCACATCGAGGTGGGGGATAGAGGTACATAGGAACATAGTTTGTGTATGCTGTATTATAAAAAAAAAAAAAAAATGATAGTAAGTCTGGTTCATACAGACCTTAATGAGGGGAACAGACCATACATGGAGATAAATAAGTAAAATACACCTCACTTTAGACAGTGATATGTGCCAAAGAGTAAAGCAATGAAGAGAAATATTGCTCCATACAAAGGCAACAGAATTTACTGAAAGATCCTACATGGGGTATAAAGAAAATTAGGAGCTAAGCTGACTCCTGGGATTTTGGCCTGTGTAACCAGAAGAATAAAATAGCTATTTATTAATATAGAAGTTGTTTCTGTATTTTATTATTCAAAGGCATAGAGAAACATTTTTTTAAACATAGCTCGTCTTTCTTTTGGATATTATTTTAGGGCCAATTTGCAGGTGTGCTTTTTTAATATATTGACATAATTTGGTCCAAAAGTTTTACTAATTTATATTGGTATAGAAAACAAATGACCATATCAATTTCCTAGCATCTTGTCAATATTGGATTTTGTATTAAAAACAAAAGATGCAAAAGAATGTTAATGTAATAGTATAAAATGGCTCTATTTTTAAATTTAAATTTCTTAATAACAGAGGATATTAAACCACATAACAATAAATTATTTTTTACTGAATTTTCTCACCTTTTATGACTTGTCTGTTGATAACCTTTATTTTATTTTTTTCTTCCAGAAATATTTTAATAAAAATTGGCCATTCCAAGAAACACCCACTGCATATCCATCAATAAAAGAGAATCATAACAAAATAGAAAATTTACCATATGGCTATGATTTAAAGGAAAAAAACAAAACAAAAACTAGCAGACACTTGAGCACAGCAACAAAATCCAATATTAAAATCACATTTCTTCTTATAGGCTATGATTAGATAACCTTTATTTTATCTATTGAGATCTTACTTTTAAAAATCTCCATCATTGTCTCATTTGGGATGGGAGAGACCTATGTTTATAATCTAGAGTTTTTCATTCAACAGATACATTAAATTTATATATATAATTCTGTTATTACTTTTCATTTGTGATATTGTGTTGCTTCAAGGTTTCCAAAATCATGTCTCCAAAGAGCTGCTAAATAATCTATTTTGTACATGATATAGCAAAACATAGAGATTGGGAATATAAGGTTTAGAGTGGAATTGCCTGGACTCTAATTCTCCCACATAGCAAAAGTGAGATCTTAGGTAATTGCTTAAATTTCCTCATTGGGCAGTGGAAGCTAATAGCAGTACTTTGTAAGGATTTAATAGAATAAAATAATACATGAAAAATGCTACAATTCCCATTGCTTAAGCCAGAACCATGGGGTTATTTCATACTTCACTCTTCCTTTTATACCCTATATCCAAAAAAATTATGGTAGATATACCTTAAAAATATATCCAGAACCCCAGTATTTCTCAATCTCCCTTCCCTTCCCCCAATACCATCCTGCTCCAAACCACATCCTCTCTCTAGATTATTGCTGGAGCTCCTATCTAGTCTCTTTACCTCTGCCCTTGGCCCCTTCAACCTAGATTCATCTCAGCAGCCAGAGCAGTGATGATGGAATTTCATCCAATAGCTCCCTGTTTAATTCAGAATAAAAGCGAAACCCATATGGCACTAAACTCTCACTGATCTGCTTCCACTCCAAATATTCCCAATATGACATAATAACCTTCTATCCTCCCCCTTTCTCACTCCTCTAAGCCTCACTGATCTACTTGTTACTCCGTGACCAGTCAAGAAAGACATGCTCCCATCTAAGGGCCTTTGCACTTGCTATCCCCTTTGCCTTTAGTGCCCTTCCAACAGAGGCTAACATGTTTCATTTATTTACCTCCTTTGTGTCTTTGCCTCAAGGGCACCTCAGGGAGGCCATCCTTGCCCACCTTATTTAGAACTGCAAAGCTCTGTCTCCCTCATACTCTTATTTCTCTACCCTCTTCTATCATTCTCCATTGACCACATCACTTCCTAATATACTATAGAAGTAGCACTTTGTTTGTTTGTTTGTCCCCATCTCTGTCAGTTGGAGAAGGGAAGTTATTTTAGTTCATTGTGGTTCCTATTGTATCCCCAAGCTAGAATAGCTCTTGGTACATTGCATAACTTGGTACATTGCATAAATTTTTTCAAAGAATGAAGATTTCCTGATACATAGTAACTGTTAAATAAATATTAGCCTTCCACATAAAACCACTAGTTAAAAACAAGGACTTAAAAAAAAATTTTTAAAGTACCTTACAGCATTTTCATAGTCAGGTAAAGTATTATGCCAAGTCATTAAGAGTAGTGATTTCTGGATTCTGAGTTGAAACATTTTATGAACATTTCAAAGGACAGTGGTACCATTTACATTGTGATGACAGGACTTTGACACCTGAGTCCTTCCTCCATACTGAATTTTTCTCCATGCCCTTACCATGAGACACACTTAATATTTACTTATTTACTTCATTGTTTTTCTTCTCTTATGAAAATGTTCCGTGGGGCAGGAGTTTGTGCATGTGTATTTGCTAATACATTTCTAAGTCTTAGAAGGGTGTCTGGCATATTATAGTTCAATAAATAATTGTTGAATGAACAAAATGCAGTATATCTAAATGTAGGTTAACAATATATTGTTTTCACAAACATTAGCTTTGGAATCAGCTCCAGGCTATGTTTCAGCTTTAGATGCACCTCTTACTAGTTTAGTGATTTTGGCAAGGTACTTAATTCTCATGTGCGTTATTTTATTTATTGGTCAGTGTCAATAATAATATCCACTTCATAAGATTGTTATAAGGATTAAAGGAAAATACATGTAAATTTCATAGCTCATAGAATGTATTCAGCAAATGTTAATTATCAATCAATGTTAGCTGTTATTAACATGTCTAGTGTCATCATTAAATACCTAGGCAGTTTAACATAGCTATCAATCACATCTATGACATAATATGACTGGCTTCATCATAGTTTTACACTGTTAAAACCCTCATACTGTTAACTCGACATGTATAACTAATTACTAATTACTAATAAAAATAATGCATACTATTAGAAAAAATGACACTCTTGTTCTTATTAGTCACAATGCTTCATCAGAAAAATGAACTTTCGAAAGCACTGTATATATTTGTCCATGTCAAAATTCATGTTTGATAGGCATTTACAGGTTCAATAGAAAATATCTCACCAAAACATTTGCTCTCTTTGAAAAGGCTAAACATATAGGAATCTATCTGCTTTTGAATTCAAGGGGATATTTGTATCACATGGAGGTGAAATTTGTAAAGTGTATCTGTAGTTCTTGGCTGTTCTATAGCCACCAATGCTATTTCTTTTTTTTTTTTTCCAAATTCTACTCAATTTATTCATTTTTTTAAAAGATATTATATTAAAAAAAATATGAGGTTCCCATTCTATTTCTTATTTTGTACTCTTTTACATTGTTTACCACTTGTTCATCATTCATATCTAGTCATTTTATTTAATTGATATTTTAGGGTCTTGCTCTTTTTCTATCATTCCAATGATTACTATTATTTTTTAATGTCCTCTCTCTTCTTCAAAGTTGTATAATTTCATTTCACTCTCCCAATATTTTCAAAATCTTTCTTGTAGTGTTTGTTAGTATTTCTTATATGTTTTTTTAAATTTCTTCCACCTTTCAGTCAAATTAACATGTACAAAACTCTCTCGCTTTTAAGAAAAACTCTTAAAATCAGTGTTTGTTTAAGCAAATAAATGCTTAGGAATCTATCCAATTCTTACAAATATCACTATCTCCAAGTTCAAAGGAGAGGAGGTCCAACATAGTTTGTATGGGTCTAAGTTTATTTTCAAAAGCTTAAAGTATGTTAATTAGCAGAAATGTATTAGATTTAAAGAGAGAAGAAGAAGAAAAAAAGGACAAAAATGGATGTAACTTGATCTCTCTCTTTTTTAGCCCTAGGAAAAGATAAGGATTACATGGATGAATCAGAACATGCTAATTATGACCGATCTCGGCTCATTAACAACTCTGTTTGCAAAGATAAATCTGACTCCAATCCAAGAGTATTGCCCAAGGTAATGCCTAATGAATTATCAATATCATTTATAGACCATAACTTTGGAAACCTTTCAATTCTTTCAGTATTAGTTTGCATGGTTAGTTTTGTGATTGAGAGATTAAGAGAACACACAGGACTCAAAAGTCATATATAGACATCTTATTCACTTGTATTATCAAAGAGAATTGTCCAAACATTTAATCTGAAGCATTATTTTCTCCAGTGATAATCCTGTCTCACATTGTTTGAAATGCAGCATATTTTAATGAGAATATGGATTTTAGTATCAAATGGACCATGGTTTTACTTCTAGTTCTACTGCTTACTAGTTGTGACAACTCAGTCAGATTAGCCCCACTGAGCATTGTTTTCTTCATCTATAACATCTGAATCATGCTTTCTACTCGACAAAATTCTTTGAAGATTAAGTGAGGTGACCATGTGAAACTATCTGGTGCATACTAAAAGCTAAAGAGATGGCAGGGCTTTTTTTTATAATAACTTGGAATTTGAGACTACCTCACTAACTATAGGGCACCAATAAATGAATAACTGGGCTAAAGTTCAGTTTGAAAAACTCCTGGCTCCAATAATCCCACAGTCTCTCAAACAAAATGCTTTTTCACACTACTCAAAGCATTAGAATGTGGTCGTAAAAAATCAGAAAGTTGATGCTGCTTCCTTTTTAAAAAATATACTATTAGAGAAGTTGTGAACCTACAAAACAATCATGATCATGTGTGGAATTCCCATACAACATCTCTCCACAACATACTACATTGTTGTCAAACATTTGTTACAGATTATGAGATAATATCATCAGACTATTACCACTAACTATGGTCTATAGCATACATTTGATGTATTTTTTGCATAATCCATTATTATTAACACAGTAGATCCTTGGCAATGATGCAAGAATATTACAGTATTGCTGTTAACTATAGTCCATAGGTTATAGTTACAGTCCATAGGTTATATTCATTGTATTTTTCCCATGCTTCTCTACATTCCTACCACTTTGCAATAATAAAATATATTTGTTCTAGTTCCTAGAAGGATATTCTTATATTTCTATTACTAACCAAAATTCTCATCCACTTCTGGGTTCACTATGTTATTCAGTCCCTAGATTATTCTCTAACTTTCTTTCATTTGACATTTACATCCCTAGACTATCCCTTTCAGTCACAATCCCATTTATAAATCAGCTGTGTTAGTTGTACTTACTATAATGTGTTACCATAACTCTACCCATTTCCATACTTTTACAATAAAGATAATTAAAACTTCCATATACATTACACATCAGTATACCTTTTTAGCCCTCCTCTTATCTCCAATAATCTTTACTCCAGTTGCTCCCTTTTAGCATTAGAAATGTAATTGATTCATATTGCCCTTTTGATGCTTTCCAAGGCAAATCCTAGCTGAGCCTGAGCTCAGATATTTCATTTTCTCCTATTGCTTCAAGTGGGGTAAGTCTTTGTAAAAAGAAATTTGGATATTTAGTTTAACACAAGCTATGTCTTAGCTTTCAGTTGTCACTGTATGGATATTCATATCCCTTGAATATATCTTTCCTTGTGATACTTGATATGGTTTTTTTTAGATTAATATTAGTCAACAGCAATTAATTTTTGAAGAAATATGAAGAAGTTTAAATATCATAACTGAGAATGAGCTTTAATAAATAGATGCAGGAACAAATGACTGCACCAAATTTCTTCATTCCTATTGGGTTTGTTTTGCTAAAGGGGATCACTATTCTGTGCCAATTATTCTTAGGTTGTCTTGGCAAATCTGGTGTCTATATCTCAGTGTTTGCTTCATCAGCCTTGCAGACTCTTTCTAATCAGCACAATGGGTGTTTAGAGAGTGTCTACTCTCTGTAAAGCATTGCTCCAAATGACCTGAATGGAAGGGTTTTGTTATGGGTTGAATTTTGTCCCCCCAAAAATGTATCAGTGTTCCCCCCAGTACTTGTGAATATGACCTGATATGGAAATAGGATCTTTGCAAATGTATTCAAGATGTGGTCATACTGAATTAGTGTGTCCATTTAAGAAGAAGAAAAGAAATAAAGAGACAGACACAGACGAGAATGCCATATGAAGGTAGAGACACGCAGGGAGAAGTCCATATGAAGACAGAGTCTCTTACTGTCATATGCTGACAGTAAGAGACTGCTGAGGAGCAGCTGAGGATCACTCGGGGCCAACCAAAAGATAAAGTAAGTGGGGACTATTCTCTAGAATTTTCAAAGGGAATAGAACCCTCCTGACACATTGATTTTGCACTTCTAGCCTCTAAACTGTGAGAATAAATTCCTGTTATTTTAAGCCATGTAGTTAGTAATACTTCGTTATGGCAGAACTTGGAAAGTAATATAGGGAGTTATAAGTGGAAATGAAAAAAAACAGGCATTGTTCCTTATGGTACTTATAGTACCAATGGGAATAAACATAACATGACTTCAAATAAAAATGAACTAAGATTGGGAAAACCAGCAAGATGGCAGCAGAGTAAGGTACTCCAAGAGTAGGTGTGTGCTACATGGCAGTAATCACCCAGAGCTATCTAAAGCACCTGTTTGGGGGCTTCTAGGAGACAAGAAGAGCATCCTGCAACATCCTTGAAAAAATGGAAGAAGACGGCCAGTCTGCAGAGAAAATTCAGGAATAGAACACTCCCAACCATGGAGGCCGGTGCCCATCCTCCACTGGCAGTGCAAGCTGCTTCAGGGGCTATTCTGTGACTGGAGATGGGAGCTTCATTTCCCAAAAACAGGGGAGGAAGAGACGTTGGTCACCGACTTCAGCTACTGATAAGTAAATTTGGCTAGCTAAAGTATAACCCTAAGAACAGCTAATGTGTGAACCTGTCCAAGTCAGAAAGAGGCCAGTAGCCACCATTTTTACTCAGCCCCTGGCATGAGGGGAAGCGGGGCTGACTGAAAATCACAGTGAAGGTAGGGACGGGCTTCTTCCCACCCAGATTGGACTGCAGCCCTAGCCTAGGCCCCAGCCCCACCTCTGGCAGGGAGGAAGCTGGTGGGACCTGTACCAGCCTATCCAGGTAACTGCAGTTACTTTTGCAGGCAGAGAGTGAATAGTTGGATGTCAAACTGGGCAACTGCAGTCAGTTTGAACTCACATGGCATAGATTGCTGCCCATATCTGCAGCTCTATCCCTACCCCAGGCAGGGAAGGAAATGGAGTGAAGCTTCATCAGTCTCTATGGGCAACTACAGATGGTTTTGGCCTGCATGACTTGGATTATTACACACAGCTATAGCTCTGTCCCTACCCTTGGCAAAGGAGAAAGTTTGGAGAAGCTTCATCAATCCCTAGGGAAATGCAAGCAACTTGAGCCTCCACAGCTTACAGCACCAACTACATCTTTGGCTTCTAATACACAACCAGCAAGGGTAAAAAGGCAAGAAATCCCTAAACAAAAGAGAGAAACTGCACCCAGAATAAGTATATCTAGTAAGCCAGATGCCAAGATACCAACAAAAACCTACAATCCATTCCAAGAACCAATTTAAAGGAATAAGATAAACCTCCAAATGACATAAAGAAGTTGAGACAACTAATCATAGATGTTCAAACAAATATTCCTAATAAATCCAAAGAGATAAAGAGATTAATGATATTCAGAAGACATTGGAGGAACACAAAGAAGAATTTGAAAGTATAGAGAAAAAAAGAGCAGATCTTATGGGAATGAAATGCACAAAAACTGAAATTAAAAATACCCTGGAGGGAAGCAGATATGGCTCAATGGATAGAGCTTCTGCCTACCATATAGGAGGTCCAGGGTTCAATATCCACGGGCCTCCTGTCCCATGTGGCAAGCTGGCCCTTGTGGAGAGCTGCCACATGCAAGGAGTGTCGCCCCACACAGGGGAGCCCCCTGTGCAAGGAGTTGCCCCTGAGCAAGGAGTGCAGCACCATGCAGGAGGGCAGACCACCCAGGAGTGGTGCAGCCCACATGGAGAGCTGACACGGCAAGATGACACAATGAAATAGAAACACAGAGAAGAGACAATATGAGACACAGTGAACTAGGGAGCTGAAGTAGAGCAGGAGAATGGTCACCTCTCTCCCATTCCGGAAGATTCCAGGATAGGTTCCTGGAGCTGCCTAATGGAAATACAACAGACACAGAAGAACACACAGCAAATGGACACAAAGTAGACAATGGGCGGGGGGTGGGGCAAGAAATAAGGAAAAAAAAACATATACTGGAGTCATATAACAGCAGATTTGAGGAGGTAGAAGAAAGGATTGAAAACATGGTCTCTGAAAGAAAATGAACGAAAGAGCAGATGAAGAAAAGAATGGAAAAAATTGAACAAGGTCTCAGGGAACTGAATGACAGCAAGAGACATGCAAAGATACCTGTCATGAGTGTCCCAGAAGGAGAAGGAAAGGGAGAAGGGGCAGAAGGAATATGTGAAGGAATAATGGTAGAAAATTTCCCAACCCTATTAAAGGATATATATATCTGTGTCTAAGAAGCACAATGTACTTCCATCTGAATAAATCCTTCTATTTTTTAAAGATTTATTTATTTATTTCTCTCCCCTCTCCTCCCCCCCCCCACCCCGGTTGTCTGTTCTGTGTCTATTTACTACGTCTTCCTTTGTCCGCTTCTGTTGTTGTCAGCGGCACGGGAATCTGTGTTTCTTTTTGTTGCGTCATCTTGCCGAGTCAGCTCTCCATGTGTGCGGTGCCATTCCTGCGCAGGCTCCACTTTCTCTCACACTGGACGGCTCTCCCTAGAGGGTGCACCCCCTGCGCCTGGGGCTCCCCTATGCGGGGGACACCCCTGAGTGGCATGGCACTCCTTGCACGCATCAGCACTGCTCATGGGCCAGCTCCACACGGGTCAAGGAGGTCCGAGGTTTGAACCATGGTCCTCCCATGTGGTAGGCGGACACCCTAATGAGTGGGCCAACTCCACTGCCTTAATAAATCCTAATAGACCAACTGTGAGACACATAGTAATCAGAATGTCAATGCCCATGATAAAGAATGCTAAGAGCAGCAAGAGAAAAACAATGCAAAACATATACAGGATACATGATAAGATTGTCAATTTCTCATCAGAAACCATAGAGTCAAGAAGATAGTGGTATGATTATATTTAAGATACTGCAAGAGTAAAACTTCCAGCCAAGAATCTTATATCTGACAAGATTGACTTTCAATAAATGAGGGTGAGTTTAGATTATTCACAGATAAATAGAAACAGACAGATATACTGTGTTAATAATGGAGTAGTATGGAAAAACTGTGCCAAATGTACGCTATTGACTGTCGTTGGGGTAATAGTCCAATGATGTATCTCATAATCTGTAACAAATATTCCACCATCATTTGGTGTGTTGGTGAAGGGATGTTGTATAGAAATTCTACACATGTGCATAACTATTTTGTAAGTTCACAAGTTCTGTAATAAAAAATAATGGAGGGTTGGGGGAAAATACACCAAATATAAGATATAGACAGTGGTTAGCATGAGATTTTGATAATGTTCTGTCATAATTTGTATCAAATATCTCACAACAATGCAAGGTGTTAGTAGTGGATTGATGTATGGGACCCCTGTATGATGTTATGCATGTTTGTCTTGTAAGTTCGCATCTTTTACCATACACATATTATTTATATATATTAATGTATGAATGATATAAAAAATAGGGTGGGGGGAATACACCAAATGTAAAATATTTTGGTTAATAATAATATTTTGAGGATGGTCTTTCATCATTTGTTAAAAATGTTTCACAACAATGCAAAATACTGGTGGTGGGGTGAGGTAGGAGGGTCCTGTGTGATATATTGTATGTTGTTATGTAAGTTCACAACTCTTGCTGTACACTTATTGTTTATGTCTGTTCATTTATGAGTGATATACTTCAATAAATTTTTAAATTAAAAAATGAACTAAGATTATGTAAAATGTATATTTTCTGCTTCTCTGAAATTTACCACTTGCTACCAATGATTCCTGCCATTTCATTTCTGCTCAATAGTAGCCATTTCCTGAGTCCCACTGGGAATAGACTTGAGCTGTAGAATATTGAAAATCAAAAGAAAAAAATAGTTAAACACACATGTGTATTTTTTTATATGAAAGTAAGATAAAAGAATTGTGTGTGATGATGGTAATAGACCACAGTTGTTAAATTCAAGAAATCTTAGCCTATCATCCTATTGCATCCACCTGATTACATGCTCTTCTACTCATGTATGTCTATCTAAACTATATAACTTAATGGGTCATTGAGATGTTTGGACTTGCTCTTGCAGCCTTCTGTCAAAATATGTCTACTTTTATCAGTTACATAGATTAGGATGTGTCATAAATTGCATTTGAACAAAGGGTTTCATTGCAAAAAGAAAAATGTTTAAAATCCATTTAGCTAGACTACTTGCAAAGCTTATTTACAAATGAAGGGCAAAATAATCTGATTAGAAAATGTACGTTGTACATTCATTAGCAACATAACAAGATAACCAATGACCTGTTTTTCTACTGTTAGAACTAGTATCTGAACACTCTTTACTTTATAAATTTGCCAGCATTCCTGTTTTAGCCCAACCCACCATTAAATTATATGCATGTATGTATACATGTGTCTACATATTAGCATATTTATATTTTAAATTGAACTCTGTGGATTTGATATTATTCACTCATTTATAACTTATAAAACTCACAGCTTTCATATGGTTCAAATTAATACGTATGTGAGTTTATATATATATATATCATGTAAATAGTAAACATGTGCAATTGTATAAAGATCTGCACCTCACAGCATTATTCACAGGGGAAAATTATACTGATTACAACCTGCCCCACGTACCTGCATATATGCAATGTAACTGATATTTTATTTTACTTTTTTAAAAAAATTGACTCAATTACAAAATGACCAGTTTAGTGATGAAAAGGCAAGTTTATAAAAAAGTCTACAGGAAGGAAGCTCGGACTTGCAGGGGAGACGTTACTTCCAATTTAACTGCATTGTGATCAATGACAAGTATTGACTTGTAGTAAACAAATAGAGCTTTCTAACAATGTTTAGTATCTGCTATAAAATAGGACCATAGAAATAATTCCAAATCTTCCAAGTTGGTGTCGTATGAGGAAGTTCAGAGAGCTTGTGAACTGTAAAACAAACCAGAAAAGAAATCCGTCTGTCTTATTTTACTGGGCCTTGTGTACACAGATTCTTCATCTGTTTGAATTTTTGATTTGTCAACCATTGTGCAAACATTCCTGAGTGATCTTGAGTCAGGATGTTGTTGGATTTTTCTATTTTGGCCATCCATCCACTGCTTTTGGTACTTTAGTAAGGTACACATATTTATAAGGTGCTATAGTTTGTTTTAGAATGAGTCTTCAGAACAAAGAATTGTATCTTTAAAATATTTTTGTCTTCAAATCATGAACTTTTAGCATGTGTGATTTATACTGATTTATGCTAACATTCCTTATATTTTAGAGATTAAAAGCATCCACAATATTGAGATCTAGTATGATAAAGTGGTATTAATAATGTGATATAGTATTTTTTCTATTAATTGGGAAGCTCCTGGGTGCAAATCTCAGCTCTGTAGAATATAGAAACATGAAAAATACTTGGCTTTTGATGTTCAGGCATTTGGGATACAGTTAAGGAGGTGAGTATGCATATAAATGAGAGAAAGACAGGAAGCTGTAGAAATGAGAGCTAACAAAATATTGGGTAAATCTGAATTTAGCTAGCCCCAAGCTTTAAAATAGAAGAATGTTTATTATTTCAGAAGCATTTCGGTAGATACAAAATTGACCGCCATCCTCCTTTCCTCCCTATATCCTTGCTGTTTTCAATAAGTTTTTGCAGCTCTTTCCAGCAAGAAGGATAATCCATTGGACTGAGCTTGTACCTTGCTTTGACTAATGAAATGCTGCAGAAGTGACTGTGCAAGCACTGAGCCTTGGTTTCAAGATATCGTGTATTCCCACTCTCTCTGTGTCTCTGTGATCGAACAGGTATAAATGAGTGCAGAAAGATAAATGATCATGTAAATCAGAGCCTAGTGAGCCTCACTGCCCCAGCTGAGGCAGAAATGTGAGAGACCCTGTCAAAGGTTAGCACACTCAGACTCATGAGAAAACCCAGCTGTGATCAGAAAAAAAACTGCCCAGCTGGATTCAACCTGCATTGCTGACTGACATAATCATGAACTAAACGAATATTTGCTGTGATAAATGTTGGTATGGTTTGTTTCTCAGCAACAGATAATAGATATAGCCATGGATTTTGAGGGCCAGCATGTTGGCTGCTGATACTAGTGATAGCTAAGATAAATTCTTCCTCGTTACTATGAAGATTTGCAAAATAGGTCGTGTGTGAGATGTTACATACTCATGTATTTAATTCTTCAGAGCCCACGTATAATTTAAGTATCATAACCTTTGCATGGGTATCTGGGCAAACATATCTAAAACTTTCTGATTCATTTATTTTATTTTTTAGAAACTACTTACGAAAGTGCATTCTTTGTGATAAGATTATAGCAGGGAAGAATTACAGGGTTACCTTTAATTGAAGTATATGTGTATGTTTACTTGCAGTCAGTCAGAAATATCCATTAAAATTGGTGAAGGACTAATTTTTTTAAAAGCCAAGTTTATTTCCTTTCCTACATTCTTCCAAATCTGTGTGGGCAAGAAATTCCAGAAAGCCAATTTGTAATGGAAAAAAGGAACAATCCCTTAAATGCCTAGACTGGAGCAACTGGGATGATGGCAAGCAAAGTTCTAGAGCAAATGTGAGGGACTATTTTAAGATAGTTGGGTTAACTATTGCCTTTCTTGGTCTGATTAATATAGAGACCACTGTAAATAACACTTGAAGACAAGGTCTTACAGCCAACTGGATAATCCTCAGAACTAAAAACCCTCTCTCTGTCAGGTAGCAATGTCCTGTAAACATGAACAATTTACAGGGAACATCTATAATTAATCTAATTTAGAAGGAAGAAGGCAGAATCTATGACTTCTGAACTGGACATTGATGAATGACAGAATTTACTGCTGCCATTATCACCCAGGATGCCAAATATAACTACAAATATTGCCAATAACGAATCTGAGAACATGAATCTATTTTCCAAACTATACTGACTTTTCCCTGTAGAGAATGTTGTTTATCAAATCAGGCAGCAAAGAAGTTATGGGGGAGAAAAATCTTGACATGAATATTTTAGCAGGTCATTAAATTTAGATCACAAGGGCATTCATTTTGACTGTGTCAATGGACATTGGCAGATGGTGTTAATCTTTAACTCAATCTGTCACAAGAAAAATTTTCTGTAAAACTGAAGACACTGATCACGTGATGGAGAAGGTGAGAAGGAGATAGTTTCTTTATTCTTGAATAATGTACATTTCATGTGGATATCAAAAACTATTTCATTTGTTTGAATATATTTTTCTTCAGTTACAGCAGGGATTAGCATTCTGAACTTGCTAGTATGTACTTTCTCCCGAGCAATTGTGAGATAGCAATGACTTGACAGACTACAAGATGAATGACTAAACTGACCTTATTTGGCTTTTTTAATTGACAGGAATATATATGCAATGCTAAAAGGATAAATTTTACTTGCACTTATTAGGATAGTAAGTTTCTAAAGAAAAGTTTAATGTTTCCCTAACTTTATGACCTAAAGTAATCCTTTTTTAAATAGTTAATAATATCATTTTGGCAAATATTATCTGGATTATTTAATTTTGGTATAAAATATGGAACACATGACAAATCATCTTAGTTTATTTAACTTTTGGCTAGTGCTTTAAATTTACCTTCTTACCCCACTATTAAGAAGACTACTTCTCCAGCAACCCAAAGAATGTCTGATCTTGTTTGCAGAATGTTTTTGTTGATAACCAGGAGAGTATTACCTCCCTGGCACTATAGGAAGCATCCCCTTTTCATGTGCCATTTTCTTGTCCACGTTATTCCCTTAATCTTCAGAAAACTTCCCTAGAGAACAGTAAGGTTTTGTTCTACACTAGCAAACTGCTAAAATATTTTCCAGAATTCTTCCACACTACCTGTGGATTTCTTCAACCCAAGTGTGTGTATATTTGTGGTGTGTGTTCTGATAAAGATAGCATTTTAAGTAAGTAAAGACAAACTGATCTTCAAAAAACCCTCGAATGTTCTCACAACTGGTTAATTATTTGAAAGGAGTTGAAGTATTTTTAGATACCTACCTTGTATCTTGTAACAAAATAAGTTATTGACATTAGCAGTTCATAAATTCAAAATAATGTGTAAAAAAATCCAAATAATACAAACATTTTAAAAAATCACTGGATAGTATGGTCTTTCTAAATAAATAAAGCAATGAAATTAGTTTATCAGTTGACAAATTGATAAATTTGACTAAATAGTAAATATGTCTGTGTCAAAATATAGCAATTAAAAATAAGAGATAAACGTAAGATTTGATAATAAGCTGGCATACTGGAATATAAATGGCAGATGAATGGTTAATATTGTTAATCTACAAACATATATAATATAATTGAAAAGGCATCAATGAAAAAATAATTTAAAAGGAATATAATATCAACATGTAAAGTATGATTAGCAGTGTTAGTAATTCCAGAAACACAAAGGTAAATGTATTTTAATCAAATTAGAAACATAAAAAAACAATTTAAAAAAAACAGTATTGAAACTAACTAAAAAGTGTCAGTTTAATCTATTTGTTGGTTGATGTGGGTATTAATCAAAATTTCTGGAAGATGATGTGACAAAAAGAATTAAAAACCTTAAAATAACCTTACCCTTTGATCCACTTCTAGGAATTTATTCAGAGAATGTAATTAGATATTAACTCAAATAATTATGTCTAAGGGTGTTTATCACACTGTAATTAGGAGAAAATCACCTAAGTTTTCAAGAGTAAAAGGTGAAATTAAAAATAGTGATATACTCAAACAAGACAGTACTATGTAGAAAAATAAAATCCTCAAACTAAGGATAATAGGAAATCATCAGTGTATGATTATATAATTAAAAAAGTTATTTTAATAAAAAGAATATATACTGTGTGGTGCCAAATCTATAAAAAGATCTTGTTCCTTACCACAGGGGAATTACTTAGAAATATATACAACAAATGTTTACAATGTTTATCACTGGATTGGTAATATTTATGAATCACGTATACAACCAGAGCTGGTAGGCACTTTATTTGCATATTTTGTTTAATTCTTTCAGTAACTCTCAGAGGATAATTCAAATTAATCTCAATGTCCCAATGAAGAACATAAGATTTTATGAGGCAACTTTTTTGCCCATATCTCAGAATTAGTCAGGAACAGAACTGAATTGGAACATGTCTCTTTAACTGCAGAACCCTGTGCTTTTCTGTTTCCAACTCAATAGTTAACTGTAGAATGTACACTCACATGTATTAAGCATCCCTTTCTAAAAATTCTAAAACATACTCTGAGGGAAGCAGCAAGGTATTTTAAAAATTGTGTGGCTAACGCATATCCCAGGAGTGGATTAAAGTGTTTACAGTATACTCTTGTATATATCACCAAATAACTATAAATAGGATGTTAAAACTTATTATTACTGAACCTCAGCCAAAGTTATCACAAAAGAGAAAGTGTCTTTTCCTTAGGATTATGTAATAATGTATTAAAATATTTTTATATGCATCTACTACAGTGTGGGAACTTCTCTTGCCAATCGGGGGGAAAAAAACAACACACCCTTCCACCACTAAAATCCTTTCCACTGCCAACAGCTTTGTCTAGAGCAGAAGACTGGGAAATCAAGATATGGAAACATTTTAACTGTGAGATTTGAGAAAAGGATCATTTCACTTAAACTGCCCTCCCCTCGGGAAAAAAGGAGTTTCAGTAACCTTTGTCCTTCTGTGTCTGGAATGCAATATATTTCTATTTCAAAACTGGTATTTTTACTCTATAGAACTGGTATATTTTAATTTAAACACATTTTCAATAAATACACACTCCAACTTGCATAGGCTTATTTAAACTATGATTTCAGTTTTTAGATAGCCTTTTTCTTCCCGCCTTACATAATGTGATTGATAGAAGGTATTTATGCCCTTAAAAGAGTGGGAAACTAAAGACCAGAATTGCGGTCCTATGTACTCAATAGACATATGTTCCTCGATCATATTACTGTATTTCAATGATTAGATAGGATTAAAAACAAATTATGCCTAAATAAAATATGTAGCTAATGGTTCTCATATTGGACATTGCAAAGACAAAGTATTTCCATTATCTCAGAAAGTTCTAAGAGTGAGGGAGGAAGTTTAACTGAGTTGCCAAAAAGTCCATTGCCAGTACCTCTTCGAATCAGCCTGAGATTTGGACTCCAAACCCTCTTTTGTTTCTGCACATATGCTGCCCATATGTATAGAAAATGTGTGTACTTGTCCATGTTGTGCTGTACATATTTCCCTAAAAGACTATTTAAAAAAGTATTGTACCTATCTGTTTAGGAAGTCTTATTTCATAACCAATATAAGGAAACAAAGCCAAAGGTCAAAGATGTCTTCTCTTTCCTGGCCCTAATAGTTTGTTAAGAAGATACATAGGAAGTTTCCAGAATCACCAATTTGTTGATTTCTCCAGGGGTGCTTAAGAGCTCTATCTTGGAAGGTAAGCCTCCCTGAAAGACTTCAGCTCTAAAAATGAGAGCTGAAATAAGTTGTCTGTTGATGTTTTGCATATGTTATGGGATGTAAAAGTTCAACAAAATAATGTGTGGGCATACCAGTTAAATGATTCAGATAATTGTTCTAATCGACAGTTTCTACATTACAGTCAATGATAGGCTCATATTGAATGAGTTTTCTAATTACAAGTGAGGACAATCAGAGAAGTCAGATCAGGCACTGGGTGGACTTCATTCTAAGTTTTATGAGCACATTAAAAGTAAAGTCCTTATCATTTATCACCCACCTTCAAGTGCCTCCCCCCAGGCGTGTGTGTAGCAGAAGGAAGACTGGATTGGGAGTTAGAACATTAATGATGATAATACTAAAAATTACCATTATATCAACTAACATTTATTAAGTACTTTTCATGGATTGGGTTGATATATATCTATTTTATCCTTGTAGCAATTCAAGAAAGTAGTGTCTATCTTTACCTCCATTTTATAGACGAGGTCCTGGAGCCTCAGTATGTCTGGGTAGCTTCCCTGTTATACAGCTGGTCGGTACGGGGCAGGTATTATATGAATAGTATGACCGTACTAGTCAACACTGAGCTACTCTGTACATAATAAAGGATATACACAAGGGGCTATAGAAACCACAAGACAGGTGTGTCTAGTACTTAGGGACTATGTTAGCATTACTGGGAAATGATCGTGGTATAATGGGGACTGTGGCTATTGTGCTTTTCTTTTTAAGAAGAAAATAACATAAAATTAAGGCTCTAGTGCTCAGATACTGATATCAAAGTATAAAATACCTGCCCCTTCCCTGCTGCTTATAGCCCTTCACCTTCATGTGTCCTTCTCCATTCACATTGGCATGCAGAGTACTTAATCCTACCAAATGAGTAAATCGAAATAAGAGTATTTGTTCTTTTGAGCAAGCATAACTGTTCTCAAGGGAAAAGAAATCATGAACAAAAATATACATAGCACTCCTATGTTTATTGAATAATTTCTGATGCTTTTGGATTCTTTTAGTTTTAATTGGTTTTTCTTCTTGTTGTTGGCTTCCTTGCAAGATAAGATCAAGATTCCAGATGAGCATTTCAATCATGGAAAACTTTGTGATTTTATTAATCTCTTAACGCCCAAGACAATTAACTTAAACAAAAAGATTACAGCAATTTACCATTAAGTATTTAAAGCTTTCAAACTATTATGTGAAGTTAAGATTCCCTATTTCATAAACTTGCTCTAAAGTCGTTTTTTAAGTGTGCTGACTAATTCAAGACCATACCCATTAAGTGGCTGCTTATTAAGATCAGTGTCTTATCTTTCCCAATTACAAGCTGCCCTGTGGAGGCTTTCTTCACAGAACTAAATGTTAATCCTGTATTGCAGCTCCTCATATGAATGTTAACCACAGGGGGACAAAAAATGATCAAATTTTTATTTTACTTTATTCTAGGTAACAGTCAATTTTATTGCTCTCAGATTACAATCTCCTCATTGTATGCTGCCCACATACAATATAATACAATTTCAAATTTAACAGATGCAGGATTTTTCAGAAACCACAAAGGTTTCTATTGTTCTCTTCTCTACTGAACAAGAAAATGAGACAACTTCTTTGAAAAAGTAGGAAAACTGTGTAGGAAACTCTGGCAAACAGCACTCAGCTATCAAAAAAGCAAGACAAAATTTAGTTTTATTTCTAGACCACTTTTCTTCAAATTGAAACATACCTTCTATCTTTTGTGTTAATCTGTCTAGCTCATTCAAATAACATAATAATTTGCAGTAGATTATTAAAAATTGTCAGTAAAATCATCAAAATGCCACTGACATTATATGACTAAATGTCATTTAGGTGACTCATACATAGACACTATTAACCAATGGCATATAAAGGCAGCCCTGTATTGCACTGCATCACCATCACCCTAAAAATAAATTAACAAAATCAATACAAGAATTCTTATAAAAGATGAGTTAATCTTTTTTAATCATTATTCAGACTCAGGCATTCAAAGAGTTGTCTAAAAACCCTGCAGTTAAATGCTTTGTGCAGAATTCAATATGTAACACTTTAGCTAATGGAAAAAGCAGGCGTGGAACGGAGAACTTTCTCTTGTCATGCTGAAGAGTGCTTTAAAGAAGATTGTCATTTGAGACTTTCTTGTCAGCAATGAAGGATTCTAAATGCAGCTGAACCCAGAATTTTGACTGTGGTATGTTTAAAAGTTTGTCAATCTAGGAATTCTCTATTACTATACTTTTCGGCTTATTAAAAAATATGTAGAGAAGCCAATTAAGAATAATTTGTATTGATTCTAGAATTTGGGATGAGTGTTTCTGTTATTTCAAAATATTATAAGTAAAATAAGAAATGGCATGATTAAAATATGCACTTTTTTAAAGTATACAAGTGTTAATCTTGTGTGGGAAACATGCACACTTTTCTGAAATTTTGACTATTTTAAAATGTATTTCGTTATTGATTTCCATGAAGTAATTATTCAAAAATTCTATTCTAAAGTAGTTCTTGATTTTAAAATATGTGAAATATGGTTACTTATAAAAATAAGTATTTTTAAATGTTCATATGAAATTACATTTACATAAAATTTTTACTAAATAATATAAATCAGATTAGAAAAACTGAGGAAAATTTATGAATTTAAAGAATCATATTCCATAGCATTAAATGTTAAATAAGTGACATTAGCTATGAAATTCATTATGGTTTAAGCTAGGGAACAAAATGTTTTTCAACTGCTATAGTTATTTTCTCATGATTTTCAAGGTGATAGGGAAACTAAGTTTGTCCTATTGTAAAGACTTTATTTTCATTGTTTTTGTTGTTTAAAACATCAAATGCTTCCATTTGGAAATCAGTGGTTCAATTTCTAAATCTATATTCAAGGTTATATTATATAAAATGGATAATCTTGGAAATGTGTCTTTTTTGTTTGTTTAAAGTAAAAATAGTACTTAAAATATTCCTTATATGGTATATATATATATATACACACACCAGGAAAATATACACTGATAAATTCTCTGTCAGTGAGTAACTTACACTAAGTGGGTATTTAAAGATTGACTATTTTTTAAAAAATTGTTTATTTCATTGAGAACACAATAGAAAACCATAGCCTATACTCCATCATAAACTGTTCTACTGAGAAAGGCTTGACTTTTGATCTTCATTAGAAAAATCAGAGCACCTATTATTTTGAGTCAATAAAAATGGATGGAGAAGGAATAATATAAAATAATCTAAATATCAGCACTTAGTAAAATGCTTCTTACATTAAGGAAATATAATCCATATTTTGTACCTCTTCCCATTAGTTCCTTTTAACCTGGTAAAAGAGTATTTAGACTTGCTTAATAATTTTTATTCTTTCCTTTGATATAAGACTTTTTAATACATGATATTCAAAGTCACAGTTTATCCAATTACACAGGTTAGGTAACTCATATGTTTTTGTTCCAATCAGAAGTCTCATCTTCACTGATTAATTTTCTATCATCTTTGTAACCCTATGCTACTGTGTTGCTTAATGAGCCAGCTACATTTAATAGGAATTTCCAAATGTGGAAAATCATTGATTACCCTTTAAGTAAAGTAACTAAAATAACAATGGGAAAAATCCATCCCAAATACAGCAGTTGATAAATCATCTAGAACAACTGAATGTTTGAAACATCTTGAGGGAAGTAGGAAATGCAAGTTTTCCATAGTTCTATCTGGTTTATAACTGAATTAATAACTCAGGCATCAGTATGAATGTAGCTTTACATGTGGGTGTTCTTTTCCAACTTGATGTGCTTAAGAAATATGTATGTTTTACTCTCCTAAAAGCAAACTTTTAGGTAGAATTATCACTAGTTGTTTAGTTAATAGAAAATGGTCTTTCACGGCTTTTATCTTCCTATATAAAATGATAGATTATAGTCAGTGTTCTTTAAGGTTCAACTCTGACTAAAATTTTGACTGCGGTAACTTTTTAAAAAAAATTTGCCTGCCTCCCTTTCTAAACAGGTACTTTACCACAGTGGTTGGACACCAGAATCTCTTGTAGGGCTTGTTAAAAGACAGGTGCCTGGGCTCCACCCCTGGAGTTTCTGATACAGTAGTTAGAGTTGAGGATTACGATTTTGCATCTATAACAAGTTCCCAGGTGATGTTGATGTGAGAACCATTGCCTTAAATATCTCTTTAATATCTCTAGTGTATTCTACATTTTGAGAGCCTACTATATGCCAGACTTTATGATAAGTCTGGCTATGCCCTGATGAATAAAATGGACAAAATCCCTACCTTCGTGAAATGTATAATCTAGTGAAAGAATCAGAAAATAGATAAGTAATCCAGTAAAGAAATAGCTCTCTGTACATTGTCCTAAGAACTTGAAGGAAATAAACTGAGTACAGGGAAGTGGAAGGAGAGCTATTAGGGTCTATCTGGAAAGCAAGTTCTCAGGAGGTATTTAAAGGCAAGAATTGAAGGGTGAGAAGGCAACCGTGGGAAGAATGGGAGAGAGGCCTTCCAGGGAGAGGCATGACCCCCGTGAGAGCTCTGAGGTGGGAAAGAGCTCCGTGTATTTGAACATCAGATGTGTGGTTTGTGGTGACAGGAGCAGAGAGTGAGAAACAGAAAGGCCAGAAATGAGAGGAGAGAAAGGTAAGCAGGCATAGTATTGCAGGTGACCTATGATGGGGAGTTTACATTTCATTCTCTGTTTAAAGGGCAATCCTTGAAGGGTTTTGAGCAAAAGTCGAGCATCCGACTTCTGTTTTCATAAGACCCCTCTGTGCTCATGAAGGTGGAGGCACAAGGAAGGAAATGGGTATGACAGTACAGCTTCCAGCTGAAAGGTGATAGTGGTTTGTCCTAGAGTAGTGGCAGTTGAGATGGATATTGACAGCAAAATTTGTAGACTATGAGGTTTCAGTTGTTAAAAATCACTTTGTGGTTGATTATTTGATATGGCAAAATGTCACACACAAAAAAGAAAAATATATTAGAAAACAAAATTGTAATTGTGTGTGAGACTAATGGTTATGCTAGTGGGTTATAGGTGATTTTTAAATTTCCCTTATTCTTGTTTGCTTTATGCAATAAGAAAAATGGACATTATTATAAAATTTCTAAATTCAAATCTTTCCATGGGAGAAAAAAACTGAATTTAGAAGACAAGCACAGGATGAATAATTAAATGATTCATTCATTTACACAGTTCTTTAAAAAAAAATACACGTATATGTTAGGTACTGTCGAAAGTATAGTGAATTCAAAATGAATAAAACATATATCTTGTTTGTAGTCTAGTGAGAAAGATTATAATCTGCTTTAGAACAATGTTTCTTCAATGTTAATATACATAAGAATTATTCTTTTTATCATTTGCCACTCCTTCCAGGGACAATTTGCTCCTGTCACAATCAACGCCCCAATATATGTCTTAAATATACTCTCCTTTACCATGTTCCCTGTATTTGGAAATGTTCAGACCCCTCTCCTCCTATTCATTTTTCAGGAACTCAAGTCACTTATCACTTCTGCAATGAATAGTTTTCTTTTTCTGTGGATGATTGCTTCATCTTTGCTCTCATAGAATTTGCACCCACCTCACTTATAGCATGAATCACACCAAATTTTAATTACTTGCACCTTATCTGTCTTTCCCTACTAAATTGTTCTCTCTTAAAGGATATGGACCGTATGTTATTTTTCTTTGTAATTTACTCAGCACCTTGCATGGAGACTGACTCATAACAGGAACTCACAATACTTGAATCTGTGAACTACTGGAAGAGTATTAGGAAATCATTACAACTTTAGGTGAAATATGACTATTAGTGTGGCCTTCAAGAGTTAAGGTAGGGTTTATGAAGTTAGAGGAATCAAGCCTGTCCTTAAGAGTGGGAAAAAATTGATGGAGTAATTTCACATTTAGGAATTTAGACTAATAAAATAACCAGAGAAGTATATTTATTGCATAAATATGAATCATGGCAAAGTATAATTGAGCAAAAAAGCCTAAATATCCTTCAGTAGAAGGCTGAACAAACAATGATAAACCCATAAAACCAAATGTTGGACAGCCATTTATAAGTGCAATAAGACATAGTGCCACTGATCCTCAAGTACACCCATGGCACAATAGTAAATTAAAACATGGGAATATGCAATTGTGGTACAGAAAGAAATTCTCCACCCCTGGAAACATGGTATTAGGTGAGACCTAGTTCTGGAATTCCCTGACCCAGAGATCTGCTTCACATGAACTGCTACCAACTCTCAGGTACTCCTGAAACACAAGGGAAAGTTCAGGAAGTCCCAGTAGTGTGCATCCTTGTTTTTTTGCAGTAAAAAAATCTAAAAATAAACTCAGCTGAGGCTGTTGTAATTAACAACAAATCCGAACCTGAAAAAGCCTTTGTTTCCTGCATAACTCACATTCAATTAGATAAAACTTTATGTATTGGTTTAAAAATATGCAGTGGGCTTTTTCCTCCCCTCCTGTTGGTTTGCCCAAGCATCCCTTCCTTTGTGGTTCAGGTGGGCTGACTTCCTTCCTTATTCTAAGCTAGCTAATCAGAGTTCTCCATCCTCTCAGCTATAATGACAGGTACAGTGATAGACAAATTTCCAAAGCTGAACTCCACTCAGGGATGTTCTTCTGAAATTAAAGGGAAAGGTCCTCCTTTCTCAGCTATTGGGAGATTGTTTTAGTAGAAAGGAATGAATGAGACCAACAGCCAAAAACAAAACTAAACAAAAAGCAAAAAACAAACAAATAAAAATACAAGCAAACGAAAAACATAATTAATAAATGACAACGGAGAAGAGATACAGTAGTAGACTGAGAATCCTGAAAATGATTTGAATCTCTAGAACCAGGTATTTTTGAATGTAACTAGCTCTACTTGTGGACTCTTTAGGGGTAGAAAGTTGAATATTTTTTACTGTGTGAGTAGAAAAAGACTTGTGGTTAGATGGATATTGTGGTTGGCTGGTTCCAATTTGATTTCTGTCATTTGAGATGAAAAGAAAACTGATTAATATAAATACGTTATAGTCTGTTGTTGAGCAAAAACAGATTTTACAAGAGTATGTATAAAGTTCCATGTCTATATTACACATTGCATATCATATATCATAGCTTATCATAGCTTATAATATATATATGTACATACATGGAATTACCCCTATATTTTGGAGAGGGATAAAGGCAAACATTGAAAGAAAGAGAAACTCTGAACCCATAATAGCTGTTAACTCTGAACCCATAATAGCAATTATGTCTGATTTGTTACCTCTGACAGCACTTTCACTTTTCCCACATCTTATTTCCATCCCACATTACCGTGAAAGCAAAAGATAGTTTAAAAGTGCCTTGTTGGGAGCAGAAAAGGGTTTGGACAACTGAAGTTCATAAGCAAGGGCCTGGAGTCTGGACTGGATCCTCTCAGTGCAGGGGCCAAGATAAGAGACGCTGCTGGCCACAGCAGACTCAGTGTGGGGAGAAAGGAGTACAGCTATGGAGACAGTATGGATTTATACAAGAAGTTTTATTCATGAGCAGAGCTGGTTTAAGGAGTCAGCTGGCTAAGCAGCTGCGGAGGAAGGGATTTGGAGGGAAGGAAGACACTAAAATATTGTTACAACAAATGTTGCCGATTAACTCAGGCCTCCATGTGTAACTCCTTACATACATGACAAAATGATTCATAACTTGAACCAGTTCAGTTTTTGTAATAAACCCGTCATTTGACTCTCAAGGCCAAATATGGCAATGAAGGATCCTTTGTTTATAGAGTATAAAATATCAGGCTGTTGATCTCTTATATACATGATAATAGTATTATGTAAAAATTAAAAATTAAAAGTAATAAAAATGGGAGTGAGTATAGCTCAGTGGTTTGAATGCCTGCTTCCCATGTACAAGGTCCTGGGTTCAATCCATGGTACCTCCCAGAAAATAATAATGATAATAAAAACAATGAGATCTAAAATTAAATGAGCAATTAATTATCAATTATTATAAAATCACTATGAAATAGATAGGATTCTCATTCCCCTTTTACAGATATCATAGTTAAGAATTTAGAACACATGAATTTGAATCCTGATGCTGCCACTTACATGCTGTGTGAACTTTGGAAAATTATTTAATTTCTCTTTTGCTCAGATTTCTCATCAATGACATAGAGTGTGGGAATGGTAGCAGGTAAGAATATTTCTCTCATCAGGTAGTTTTGAGGAACTGATGAATGAGTATACATTAAAAAGCTTAGAATAGTGATGGCACATTGTAAATGTTCCACAAAGAAAATGTATTCATATTATTACAGATGAGAAAATGGAGGACTGTAGAGATGAGGTAACTGAGCCAAGAACACATGGTCAGGGGCAGTGTCAAATCTGAACTGAGTTCTTTGCAGTCTGACAATGAACTGAGAAAAGGAGTGAGCTGGGGATTGGGAAAGAAGAGATTCAGAAGAGGAAATGGTACTTCAGGAAAAAAGAAATTGAAATCAAGAAAACAGTGATCTGGAAGAAGACATCTGTTTAATATATTGTGTGATGTGAAACTTCCCCTTCATTTCCTCTGCTAGGAGGAAAATGCATTCTATTTAGTTCACTAATGTTCTCACAAATGCAATTTTGGGGTGGCAGGCAGAAGGATGTAGAGAAGAGAATGAAAAGAGATTCATAGATGTTATATGTTACATCTTTATAACCTAAGAAAAGAGATCTGGAATGTTAAATATTATAAAGCTAGTTTCTCGCTGCAGCACTAAATAAATGGTGAAAGGAAAAGGCTTGATCATGTCTAGGTTGGACCCTATTGACAAGATTCATCTTTAAGTATTAGAGAAAACAAAGAGAGGGAGGAATTATTGCCAATAAAATAGGAATCTGTTGTTTCTAAGAGAAACTTTGAAATGGCAAAAAACTCACATAATATATATAATTTAAAAATCAGCCCCTGATGAACTGTTTAAAATTGACTCAACTCTCTCTGCCTGATAAGAATTTTTGAATCATGTAGAGCATAATTGAAGTTTGGGAGTTCTGGCTGTGACTTGAGATTTGATTTTTCAGATAGTTACAAATCTGGGCTTTTAATTTTCCATTTCCCACTTAGAAGTAAGCTGAAAAAATACACACACACACACACACACACAGCATTTACACATTTCTATAATTGTGTTTAATTTAGTTTTAGCACAACTGTGATATAATTGTATTTTACTTTGTGTTGTCTCTGTATTGGAAAACACTATTTTCAAAACCTGTAAATATATTTTATCAGAGTGCTCAATACATTATGAGTTTTTATCATATTTCTCCTTAGTTCCTCCTTTGGTAACAGGAAGATATGTACCATATTCCCTCCCAGGAATTTTTCATCCTGACATGAGATAATAAAGTTAGTAAGAAGCTGCTAGTATTTCTGACTCTGAAGTAAAGAGTTTTCAGTTATGAATGAAAAACATGATCTGTACAAAGAAAGGGTTCTTGGGGAAGGGACAAAAGTTAGAGCAATTGCTACCCATGTAGAGCCAGGACTTTTAAATCTGTCATCTTTAGTTGGTAAGGTCTTAAGTGATACTAGATCAAAATACGCAGACAGAAGGGGAGGTTTTTAGTGGAGAATAACATTAACTAAACATTTGTTGAATAGTATTTTTAAGAATTTTCTCCAAGGCACGATGCTCATAATTAAGTCATGCTTAAAGCATTTGTCACTGCCCTGCAGATGCCAACCTAATCTGCAGTGACCCTTGGTGAATTATAACTTCTTGGCTCCCAAAGTCTCCAAGAAAACATTCACAATGGCCATTTAACCCAAGCACCACTGCATTCTTTATTTCTAAAGCATAGTGGTTCTCAGTATCAGGATGCTAAAAAGCAATTTCAAGACTATATCTCCCCAAAACTGTTAAGAAATGAGGTTATTTTTCCTATGTAGTCTCATCCTGAGGGAAGGTGGTGTTGGAGTAGGGCAGCAGTGCTCAACTCTTATGAACACAACACATGAAGGGCAAAAAGCTGTCTTGGGATGTGCAGTTCAGCAGAGTGGTATGAATCATCCAGGAGAGAGAGTGACAGAGAAACAGAGAGACTGAAGCAAAAACCATGAGTTATTAGCCCCTGCAACCAGGAACGGCACCCATCCTCAATCCCTCAAGGCAAACAGCCTTGGTTTAAACCCATGGCTCACTGCAACCAACTGAGAGGGGAAGAGAAGTCTTCCTCCCTCAGAAGAGGGCAGAGAGTGATTTCTCTTTGGGAGTTTCACTGATTTTGAATCTCAGTTCCAGGCAGACTAGAATCTTCAAGTGGAGTTTGAAAGGATGTTCTGTGGAAAAATCCACTGAAGAACCCCATCTGCTGGCAGGTCAGGAAACTACAATAAGTAAAAAAGGTTTTTGTAGTGTCTCATGTCCAGGGACTCTTGAATCTGGTCTCCACCCCATTAGCAGGTCCCTGGGCCTGTTTTGATGACTTAAAGGTTTAGAATAAGTTGAACCAAAAAATCAAAGAAGAACCATGAAACAAAATCAAGGCAAAAGGGAGAAATTGACCATCAGAGTAAATTCACCAACATAATCAGATGCCTAGACATCAGCAAAAAACTACAAACCACACTAAGAAACAGGAAGAAATGACCCAGCCACAAGATTCAGTAAAATGTCCTGATGAGACACAGGATTTAAGACAACTAGTCAGTGAAGTTCACACAAATCTCCTAAGTTAATTCAAGGAGTTGAATGAAAATATGGCTAAAGAGATAAAGGATATTAAGACATTGGCTGAACGTAAAGGACAATTTGAAAGCCTGCAAAGAAAAGTAACAGCTTATAGAAATGAAAGATATAATGGATGACATTAAAAATATATTAGATGCATTTAATAGCAGATTTGAATTAAAGGAGGACAGAATTAGTGAATTGGAGGACCAAGCATTTGAACTTGAAAACACCAGGAAAACAGAAAGATAAAAGAATGGAAAAAAAAGGAACAGGGTCTAAGGGAACTAAATGACAATATGAAAGACACAAACATACACAGAAGTCCCAGAAACAAGAAAGAATGGAAAAGGGGCAGAAAAAATTTTTGAGGAAATAATGACCAAAAAGTTTCCAACCCTTGTGAAAGGTATAAATATCAATATCCAAGAAGGAAAATGCACCCCAAACAGAATAAATCCATATAGACTTGCTCCGAGACACTTACTATTCAGAATGAAATTCCAAAAGTAGGGGTTCTGAAAGCAGCAAGAGAAGGACAATGTATCACATACAAAGGAAGCTCAATAAGACTAAGTACCAGTCTCTCACCAAAGACCATGGAAACAAGAAGGCAGTGGTATGATATATTTAAGGTTATGAAAGAGAAAACTTGCCAGGCAAGAATTCCTTATCTGGCAAAATTGTCCTTCAAAAATGAAGGTGAGTTTAAAGTATTCACAGACAAACAAAAATTGAGAGTTTGTTACCAAAAGACCACATAGACAAAATATACTAATGGGAGTTCTGCAGTGTGAAAGTAATAGACAAGGGCAGGAGACTTGGAGAGGAGTGTAGAAATGAAGATTTTGAGTAAAGGTAATGAAAAGGGTAAAAAGATGGACAGTAATAAGATATGACAATGGAAAGCCAAAGGATAAAATGAACAGAGTATGTAATACCTATACAGTAAAAACATTGAACATTAATGGATTGAACTCTGTAATCAAAAGACATAGACTGGTAGAATGGATTAAAAAAATTTGAGCCATCCATATGCTGTCTAAAAAAAGAGACCTTAGATGCAAGGACACAATCAGGCTGAAAGTAAAAGGTTTGGAAAAGATATTCCATGCAAATAGTAACTAAAAAGATCTGGAGTAGCAATACTAAAATAAGAGAATATAGGTTTCAAATGCAAAATAGCTATAAGAAATGAGGAAGATCTTTTTATATTAATAGAAAGGACAATTCATTTGAGAGGAAATAAACTCATCACCTGTGAGTGGCTTTGTCCCCCCCAGCCAGGAGATACCCTGTCTAGGAGTGTGGATTAGGTGCCCAGAAGCTGTCATAAAATTCATGTTTCATTGCTGTGTAAAATGTATTTCTGTGCAGCCCTGCCCCCTTTTCTATATCTTATCATAGAATGATAGAAATGATACAACAGAGACATTTTACATAATCGGGGCTTTTTTGTGAGGCTGAGCAGTTGTGATTTCAAGGATCATATATAGATTTTGAGAAAGTATTATTGAATGTATTTCCTAATACATCCAATCTGTCTAGCCCATGTCCACCTAAATACAGCCTGTGCACAAATCCAAACTTATTTTATATCCAAATATGCCTAGAGAGCCAACTGAAAAGTATAAACTCTGTAAGTTTTAAATATTCAAGAAAGATGTAAGCTAGAATGTGGGGGGTTCATGCTAAAAGCTAACTTGAAATGTGGAGAATATGCATTAATTCAAGCTTACCTGAAAGAAATAACCTATCCAATACTCAGATAAAACACTTGAAAAAACTAACAAAAAGTCTCTTTGCATACAAGCACCATTTGTTTCCCCACTCTTATTTCCTCTGTATAAAAGGGGCCCAAAAATTCCACTTGGGGTCGGTTTTTATTGGGACAAAAGTCCACCGAGTCTGGCTGGTTGAAATAAATCAACTTCCTTCTCAGAGTTCTCGTGTCCTGGCTTTTGATACTGCATACACCTGATTTCTCTGCTACTACACTACCACATACCAAGTACTAGGCTAAGCACAAGATAAATAGCTGTAAACAAAACAGATATGGTCTCTGTCTTCTTGCAGTTGACATTTATAAGTCAGGGTGGTAAAAGAACTCTCCAGTGAATAAATGAATATGTACATACATTATAAAAAGCATGCATTGATTTACATAGTGTAAATAATCCCACCTTAGTCAATTTCAGGTTACCAACATGAGACCAGGTGGCTCATAAATTCCTGAAAATTTAAAAGTTGTCTCTTGTGAGCTAGCACAAGATGACTCTGAGTAAGGGAAAGATTTCAGAGTAGAGAAGGGTGTTCAGGGAATGGAGGCAGAGCCTTAGAAAGCTTTCATTACCAAGAAGTCTCAAGAGGTGTCCAGAACAAGAAAAGAGCAATCCTCCTTGTTCTTCTTCCGCACATGATCATTCCTTTCAGTTATGGAAAGGTCCCCATAAGAAATTCTACTTTTTGACACATGTCATTCATGTCCTGCCCAAACTCTGACATGAAACAGTTGAAATTTACTCTGCTCTTTCCACATAGTCCCCACCTCCATGCCCACTTCTATCTTCAACTAAACAGTAAGACATTTGGAGTATCCCTATAACTTATACTTTGCTGAAGGTGTTCTCTTATATAAGAAATGAAAATGAAAATTCAAAAACAAAATATTTAACTCCCTAAATATCTATTAAATGGTAACATGCCAAAGCTACTTATTTTTTCATGTATTAGGCTTAATATCTTCTCTAAATACTGTATGTAAATTCTAAAGCAAAAGAATGTCATTTTAAAATAAATCATTAAAAGCACAAGGGTACCTCTATTTTCCAGAGTTTCTCATTCCAACATAGATAAGCAAAAATATGATTATGTGCCATGGAACATGGCATTGATATAGCTTAGTTGTTTAGAATTAAAATGGTGTTTGTTAAAATTGGATTCTCCTTGAGGCATTAGCATGAATGCAACTAAGCATTGTGGTCTTAGAATTAGGAAGCTGAGGTGTATATTTTGCTCTGTCTCAACTTTTCTCTCTTTTTCATTCTAGAGTGAATGTTGATAGGTGCTTTTGCCTAAATGGTTATGACACCATCTGGTGTTTTTTGTTTGCTTTTTATTTTTCTTTGCAAGTGTCAGACTTTGCAGTCATTCTACTTGATATTGTCTGATTCCTAGTACCTATCTGTTCAGGAAAGCCACCTTTGCTATTTGCCAGGATAACTCTCTAGATTTAACTTCTGGGATTTAATTGTCTTTCCAACATCAAGTTTATAGTGCCTATGATATGCCAGCACATTTACTCATTTGTCATTTAATACCTTCTACTTGTTTTATTAATGTACTCTTCTTTTATGTGCATGCATTCCCTATTATATCCCTCACT
The DNA here is from genome assembly GCF_030445035.2 of Dasypus novemcinctus. Classification (NCBI taxonomy): domain Eukaryota; kingdom Metazoa; phylum Chordata; class Mammalia; order Cingulata; family Dasypodidae; genus Dasypus; species Dasypus novemcinctus. The sequence goes on along the minus strand of NC_080682.1, from coordinate 66,115,023 downwards.
CAAAATGTCATCGTTGAATAATTACAGCACCAACTACATTACATTAGCTGCCTCCTAATTGCTTTTAGATAAATAAACTTATTGCCACATAGGACTATAAGGCCCATATCTGTCTTGTTCACTGTATTTTACCTAAGCCAAAAACAGTAACTAGTAGAGAACACTAAATAAATACTTTTGTATGAGTGTCTAATTCTATATTGTAGGGAAAACTAGTCCTACTTTATGTCCATTGGACACTGAGATCAGTAAAGTTCAAGTATTCATTGCTAGAACTGAAATTCAGGTCTGTTTAACTCCAAAGAATAAGCTTTTAATACTAGACTGCTTCGGTTCCCATAAGGTAGAAAGACAGACCTAAGGTCAAAACAATGGAACAACTTTCAGCACATAATAGATGCTCAGTACATTGTTTTCTTCAAAATGGAATGTAAAAGACTTCACTTTAGTACCCATTTTATTCTTTAAATTGTAGTTCACATCTCTGTCCTTGTTACCTTCAACAAGTTTCTGGGACAGAGTAGGTGCTTAGAAAAATTTTAAATGATAGAGGCCTATTTGTGTCTCTAGAATATAGCTCAGCATAGTTGCTAAGTACATTAGATTTGTGTGTATGGGTGTTTTTTGTATGGGTGATTGATTTTTCAGGTAATGAGGGTTGATTCACCTCAGTGTTAATAATTTGGCTTTCCTGATATGCGACTTTTTTCCATCTCGTTCATTGATATGTTTTTGTTGTTGTCCATACGGGAGACTGCTGGAAAGTTCTGCTGTTGGTAGTTTCAGGGACAGTATTGGCTCAAAGATGAGCAATGACTTAGTGACCTTTCAGATCCTTTGCAGAATCACAACTTTCTTCTAGCTTTGAGACAGGGGTGTATTATAAGAGATTTTCATTAATTTATTAGCAGCAGAGAGCCAATGTTTCTGTTTAATGCTCTGACTGCTTCTTATATTTTTTCATTTCTGTTTTTTAAAGTGATGAATTATGTATTGCCTTTTGCCAGCCATTATGTAGAGATGCAGCATTTTTTAAAACAACTTTATTGAGATATAATTTACCTACCATACAATTCATGAATTTAAAGTGTGCTATTCAGTGGCTTTTGGAATATTAACAGAGTTGTGCATCCATCACCAAATCAATTTTAGGACATTTTCATCACCCCCCAAAGAAACCCTTTACCCATTAATAGTCACGCCTCATTTCTCCCAACCCCCAGTACTAGGCAACCATTAATCTACTTTCTTATGACTCCATTTATTTGAAATGCCCAGAACAGGCTGAGATGCAGCTTTTTATATCCTGGGAATGACATGAGCTACTGCAGCCCTTGGCCAGTTTGAAATCAGTAGCATTAGTCATTAAATCATATGCGTCTTCTGCCCTGGCCTACTTTCTTCCTTCTCCTTGCTCAGGGCTCTCAGAGACTGACTCAGGCTGAACCTCAGAGCAGATGTCCAAGGTATTACCACATGGCCTCCTCGGGGCACTTCCTTCTTCCCTTTTCACTATCAAACCTCCAACCACCTTCTCCTAAATCTTGCATTTTGGCAAGGAAAATGATAAACTCTGGTTAGGCTCAAATCATATAAAGGTATTAGTGGCTTGCCATAGCTATTTGTTTGCCAATTACATTTCAAAATAATTTTAGGTGGCCTAGTAACAGCTCAACAAAAATTTTAACAGTTGTGACTGTATTTTAATGTGTATAAAAATATAAGCAACATATTAAATCTTTTATTTTTGGGATTAATATTCAAACAAGGACTATTATTTTACTTTTTAGAGTGAAATTTAAAGAAAAATAATATTGAATAGGTGATATGTGACTACAGCAAGAAAAATCATGATGAAAGTTTGAGAAACACTATGTATCTTATCTTGTCTGATCACTTCCCAGATGATAGTTGTCATTTTTCTACCACCAAAGTGGTCTGAAATTCTAGTTATTTTATGTATATCAGTCGTTTATGGAGGAAAGTATATAGGCCTTAATATTACCATTTTATAAATGAAGATTCTGAGAACTAATTTAAGTGATTTATATACAGTCGTAAGAAATAAAAAGACTCCAACCAGATGTTGTCTTGACAAAATGAAAGAACTATTAATGTTTTCCACCTACCTTGGTTTCAAACACAAGGAGTTATTGTGTGTTGGATTTCCATATTCTTCAGGAGGTAATGATTTATAGGGGAAGAGGAAATGCTGGGTCTATTCGTTATGCCCATTCTTCATATAACTCTGCATGGCCTTACGGTTCCTTTCGCCATGGGGTTTCCAAAGTGCTTTGAGGATTTACTGCAGGGAATTCAGCTTCTCCTTTCTGACAAGGCTTGCCAAGGCTAGCTGGTTTAGAGAGGCAGGTAGGTACTCATAAAACCGAAGGATTCTAAGAGTCTGATCTAGAGGTTCTTAACTTCATGTCTGTGGACCTCTGAGGGCTCACACATGACCTTCAGGAGATCTGTGAACTCTTTGAAATAGTATGCATAATTAAATGAATATATAAATAAGTGTATTTTTTTCCAAATATTTTCTATGAGCAGAGAAGTGTCAAAAATCACAGGTTTTTTGTCCAGGCCTATTTTTCTATAGTTTAAGAAACTAAACTACCAATATAGGAGAAACTTAAACAAGTACAGATAGCCAGAGCCATTATCTTCAATGACATCCATGAAGGCTTCAAAGAGTTAATTCTCTCTCCCTCTCCCTTCCTCCCTATATATACATGACTTTTAATAGAAAGAGTAACTGAAAAGAACTAAGCTCATGGCAAAATAGATCTTAATATTCTGTGATATTTTTATATACCATCTTTTCAAAGTTACCTACATGATCTGATTTATTTTACTCCGTATAGATTATCTGTAGCTAATGTGATGCTAAGGTCTTCTGCTTTATAACATTAACAAAAACAGTTTGATAATCCTTCTTCCTCTTTCTAGGTCTCAAGAGATTTTTATCTTATTAATAGAGATTTTAGGAAGAATAAAAGGGCAACAGGGGACTGCTAGGTCATAAAAAAATTATTTTCTCCAAATGCAAGAGCTCATCTTTTCTGCAGGATACATTTGTTATCAGATCACATTCATCTTGGTGAAGGTTATGGGTGATTTTATTTTCTTACTTCTCAGAGTATGTGATTGATGATGAACATCTAATAGATTAGAATACTTTGTTTAGGAATATATGTGAATTGTCCTAATTTCTACATGTGTAGTCAAAGAGACTGATGATAATACTGAGCAGTTATTCAGTGCCAGCAACTTTGATACCCTGATCTGGAGGTCTGCCATTTCAACTAAAATATCCAAGTGAAACAGTAGCCTTTGACCAAGACAACTTTCTGGGCCATTCCGTGCTTTAGAGATAATGTTTCCTTGTTCTATATTTTCATTTGAAATCTTTGTTTCGCATTTACAAAAATGCAAATGAATTTGGCTTGCCCTTGTATAATTAGACCTCTTTCTTGAGCTTTCCCTTCCCTTTAGGGATCTGCCTGTCTTTCATCTGTTATGAATTCCCAGCCAGAGGTAGGGAGTATCTTAATATTTCAAGTACATTTACTACTGAGGTGTCCTAAAAATATCTTTTGCCTACTGGGATGCCTGACTCATTCGCCATTGTATTCCTAGCACCCAGTGCACGGAGAGAACTAACACAAAAGCCTACATTTGCAGGTTCTGCAGATGTCCTCCAAGTAGAAGCAACATAAATGCTCAGGTGTGCAGTTTACCTCTAGCTTTCTACTTTCTCCTGAACTTGACTTAGAGATTCCTCACTATCTCGTCTATATTCTTCGATGAACTCTTCAGTGCTTTCTAAAATTTTTGTTTTCTAAAATTTCGGTTTGTGTTCATGGGAAATATTCATCCTATGTCTAGAAATAAAAGCGAGGCCTTCTTTGGGAGTATTTTCATTGGAACTGTGAGGTTTCAGTTTTCTGAAATATATGTTGGAAATCCTCATGAGGCCCTTTTTTATGAAAACTTTGTTTCAGGAGCTACTCAAGGAAGAGTGTGGCATTCATGCTAGCAAGCAATACATTCAAATTATATTTCTGATTTTTTTCAAACTCCCAGGAAGTATAAACCTCCAAATTCCTTTACAATAATGAAGTATTTGATTGTGCTTTGCAGTTAAATTTGATCCTTTAGTATACAAAGGTCTTCATTTCAAAACCTTCAGTAAATTCTTAATTGTACTTTCTTTCTATTTCTGACAGATAATCTGCTGGGTTTAAGTAGTGCCCATGTGGAAAGTTGTTTCAGCTGGATGACATTATAGGACTTGACCGTGCTATGTCTCTTGAGCACATGTGCTCTGAGATAATCACTTGTTTGTAATGTTGCTCAATCAGTGACCAAATATGCGCAGTTTAATATCTCTGATAAGCTTACTTTATCATATTTTTATTTTTACAAAAGATGATGATATAAGTGTACTTAATTAAATGAACTATCCTGTGTAGTGACCATGATTAAAATTTGAGTTTATTGTTCAAAAGTCTGTAGCTGCATTAATAATAATAGTGTGCCTGCCATTTTATGTTTCACAGAATGTTCAACTTATTTAATTCTTAAAACAATCATGTGAGGTAGATGGGTATTGTCCTTATTTTACAGGTGAGGGAACTTAGGAGTGAGTACTAAGTAAGATTTTAAATTAATAAACAAAGCTACAATCTCAGATTATAGATTTCGAAGACCAAAGGTCCTGCTGATATTTTAAATTATTGTTATTATGGATATTTCATACATATTGAAAACTATATATATTAGCCATACTTCAGCCTATCAAGCATGTATTCAGCACTGAGCTTTGCTGGATCTGAGTTGCTTGTCATGTTTGTTTCAGAATAAATTATTAAAGATAAAATGATGGAAAACACTTACGTAACACTCGCTAGTCCTTTTCCTCATTTTGCCTCAACAGACCTAACCATTTACTAATTTTGGTGATATTCTTTCCCATGAATATTTTGTATATGTTTACTACATAGGATGTATCTTTAAACCATAATGTATTTTATGCTCTTGTTTTATTAACAGCATCTCTCAAGGGATATCTAAGCATATGCATTAAATGTACTTTACTTGGTTTTCACTGGTTCATAGTATAGTGGTGTATGACTATACCACAAATTATTTATTCCATTTCTGGTCGATGGACATTTTGTTTGTTTCCCGTCTTCTGCTGTTCCAGATAATGAAAGTATAAACATTCTTGTAGGTCGCTTCTTGTACATGAGAGATTTTTTGGCTTCTGAATATAGGAGTTAATTTCTGGGTTTCATGTTATGTGCTTCTTCAGTCCTAGTAGATACTGCCAGATATTTCTCCAAACTGCTTATACCACTACCACCAAAAATATAGGGCAGTAAAGATTCTTTCAACTTCTTGGTATTTGCAGACTACATTTTTTTGTGAATTTGATATATGTGGAATTACATTTCTTAGCTTTAAATTGCCTATATTTAAACATTAGCAATGTTGAGCATTTTTTAAATTTTAATGGTCATTGTATGATTTCTCTTCTGCTAAGTACCTATGAGTATCTTTTTACATTTTTATGTTATTTGCTTTTTCTTATTGATTTATAGGAGTTATTTTATAGCTAAGAAAGACTAATCCTTTATTGATTATATGGATGTAAAATAGCTTCTCCTATTTTATGACTTCCCATTGTTTTTAAATTATCTTTTGATGATAAGATTATACTTGATCTTAGTGCAGTTTGCTAGCTATTTCCTCTGTAACTGGCAGCACATTTTTTTCCTTGTTAAAATCAAGTAAAACTTTCCTACTAAAGTCATAAAAATACCCTCCTATATTTTATTGTTTAAAATTTGGCTTTTCACCTTTAAATATTTATTCCTTTTGATGTATTTATTTATATATTGTTAGGAAGAATTTTCTTTTCTCATGAAAATAATTGATTTTCTCAATACTAACTATTGAAAAGTTCACCCTTTCTACACAGAATTATAATTTTATCTCTGTCATATATATATGCAGGTAAATTTCTGGGTTCTCAATTCTATTTCTTATATTTGTGTATTCCTGCATGAATACCATGCTATCTTAACTACTATGGAATTAAAATAAATACTGGTATTTTGTAGGCTATGTCATCAACTGATTCTTTTTCAAAACTTCTATCAAAGGTTCTTTGCACTTTATGAATTTTAGAATTAATTTGGTTTGATTCCATCTATAAAAAATATAAATACAAATAAATTAGAAAGTTGGAAACAGAATAGCAGTTATGTGCAGCAGGGAAAGCATAAAGAGATTAAGAGGTGATTATTAAGGGGTAGAGATTTTGTCTGTTTATTATTATTATTGTAATAATGAAAATGCTCTAATAATGATTGATTAATAGTTTCTTTTTTGTGTCCTGCTTAAGAAATAATTACTTAGTCTGATTTCCTGAATATATTTCCCTATATTAACTTCTAGAAACTGTAATTGTGCATTTTGCAATCAACAGTTCATCTGGAATTGTCTAGGGCCAGGGACTGAACCCAGGACCTCGTATGTGGGAAGCTGGGGCTCAATCACTAAGCCACATCAATTCCCCTGAGTTAGATTTTTGTTATTTATTTATTTATTTTTAAGAAGTATTGGGAACTGAACCCAAGGCCTCCTATATGGGAAGCAGGTGCTCAACTGCCTGAGCCACATCTGCTTCCTTGGAATTGGTTTTTAATAGGTTTATTGACATAATTAACACAGCATACAATTTATACATTTAAAGTGTACAATTCAATGTTTTTCATTTCAGTTTCATTATTTTCTAGCTTCCACTGCATTTTATTTCTTTGACTTATTAGTTATTTAGAAGTTTTATTTCTACATAAACAAATGTTTAAATTTTTGTTGCTATCGTTATTATTTTTCTTATTCATTTCTAGTGTCATGCTGCTAAGCATCAACTTACCACGATGCCATTATTAAGATTTTCTGCCTCTTTTTTCCTACCTTGCAACTGGTGTTTTATTTACTTTATTGCTAATTTTTCTATGTATTTCAAAGGATAGCTATTAGATTTTATCTAGCATTTCTAGGTGATTTTTTTTTTTTTTTGTATGAGTGATTTGAAATTGTTTGTTGCCATAGTGTTAGAATCCCTACCCTGCTTTTCTGTTTTTACACATTACTTCTGAAAGAGTGCTAGAATTTACTGGGAGGATTTTACATATCAGGCTTTATTTTAGGTCAAAAAAAGGATGCCTTATTCTGCAGTTCGTACTTTGTGTTCCAGTTGATTTGTGAGACTCATTAACATCAGATTAGATCAGAGATCAGAGTTTTTATTTGTTTACCAGCCTTTTAATCTTTAAAACCAGATCTTTAATTTTGATTTATCTAATACATAAACCTTATTGTAACAGACAGACTCTAGGATAGCCTCTATGATACCTACTTACTGGTGGCCACACCACAGTATAATCGTCTCCCCTATGACTTTCTTCTAAACACTAGAACAGGCAAAAGTGATGGGTCCTGAATGATATTACAGGGACAGATACAGGACATTATATATCTTGCCATAACCCATTGAATGTACAGGGGAGAGTGTAAACTGCAATGTAAACTATAATCTATGCTGTGTAGCAGTGCTCCAAAATGTATTCACCAAATGCAATGAATGTGCCACACTGATGAAAGAGGTTGTTGATGTGGGAGGAGTGGGGATGGGGTGTAGTGTAGGGTATATGGGAACCTCTTTTTTTTTAGGTAGTATTTTTTGTGATCTATGCATCTTAAAAAAAAAAAGACAAATAAAATTTAAAAATTAAAAAAAATTAAAATAAAAAATAAGTGATGGGCTTTCACACCTGTGTCTATGCTACATTATGTTAGCCTCCATCTTGCTAGTAGACTCACTCTAGCGGCTCACTTTGCTGGCTTGCTGAAGTAAGCAGCCATGCTGGGAATGTCCACCTGGCAAGGACCTTCAAGCTTATAGGAACTGTGAGGCCTCTAGTTGCTGAGGGTGGCCTCTAGCTGACAGCCGGCAAGAAACCTGGGTGCTCATTCCTTCTACAAGGAGATGAATCCTGCCATCAACTGAGTGAGCTTGGAACGGGCTTCTCTTCACACAGTCCTCCAGACTTGATTATGGCCTGTATGACCCTAAACAAAGAACCGTGCTAAGCCAGGCCTGAACTTTGAACTCCTGACTCAGAAATGTTCAAGAACAGATGTGTGCTGTTAAAGCAGTTAAATTGGGGGCGGCAGACTTGGCTCAGTGGTTAGGGCCTCCTTGACCCGTGTGGAGCTGGCCCATGGGCAGTGCTGATGCGCAGGTGCCGCACACACGGAGAGCTGACCCAACAAGATGACGCAACAAGAAGAAACACAGATTCCCATGCCGCTGACAACAACAGAAACGGACAAGACGCAGCAAACAGACACGGAGAACAGACAACCAGGGTGGGGGGGAAGGGGAGAGAAATAAATAAATAAATAAATCTTTAAAAAAATAAATAAAGCAGTTAAATTCATGGTAATTTTTAAAAAATGGATAACTAAAATATTTGCCATAAAATGTTATTCTGATACATTAAAATATGCCCTTATCAATGAATCTTCTTGAACAAACTAAAATATACCAGCTGATACTTGTCAAAAAACAGGTAAAATAAAACCAGATTCACTTGTCCAGATGATGTGCTCTGGCTGAATGAAACAGGTTTGAAGTTTTGCACAAATTCATAACTTGTGAGCATACTTTGAGTCAATTTAATCAAAATTAAATCAATGAGATGTTCTAATAGCACAAATATAAGTATCCAGTTTTGTTAAGTTTACAATGGCCTGATCCCATTGATCACTTTTCTTTATGAAGTAAAATTTTAGGAGCTACTTTAGAAACTAAATTTTCTAAGAAACCTGTTTTTGTATTCACTTCTCTGACTAGACAGAGGGCTTCCTCTTTAGAACTTTTTTCCCTGTCCTATATATCCCTAGTTAGTAACCTCAGATAATTATAATAATAATAGTGATAATAAGCATGCATATATCTTTAAAAAATATTTACACCTATCATTTATTCATCCTTTTATTTGACATATATTTATTGCCCAATGTATAAGTTCAATGATAGGATATTAAAATGAGCAAGAGACCATCTTATGTACATAATTTTATTTAATCCTTACCTCACAATAACTATGGGAATTATGATACTCTTATTCCCCTTTTATCTAAAAAGAAATATGACATTATTTTAATATTGACAACATTGTCAATATTTGTTTATATATTGTTTAATATATTATATATATATAGTTTAATATATTTGTTTATATATTGTTTAATATAGACAATATTGTCTATTTCTTGAATCTTATTCCCCTAACTTAAATTCACTATGGTTTTACTTTTAATCCACTAAAAGGGCTTGCTTCTATCTCTTTTTAATGACTTAAAATGAACCCTACTGATGTTCCTCCAATGCTCTAAACTTTTTTATTTCACTTATCTGCATTTTATTTTACTTATTTACTATATCTTCCTTCACCCTAGAATGTAAGCTCTGTGAGGAGACCACCTCTTTTTGTCACGTTCATCTCTGTGTTCTCAAGGACTACAAGCATTCCGAGCAGAGACATACAATAAATATTTGTTGAGCAATTGCTATGATTTATTAAAGAGGAAGGATCATGTGTGCAGCTAGATGAAATAAAATATGGTCCTTAGGTTTTCTTTTAGGTATTCTCTGTAACTTGAAAGTGCCTCTTGGCATTTACATTTAACTGGTACCGCTAGGGAAGAGGCAATGTAGTACAGATACACCCAAGTTTCCTGTACAGTATTTCCTGACAGGTCTCAGGGCAAGACTTCTGCAGTTCTGTGGCAGGGCACCTTGTGAGTTTCTTACATGCTGTCCTATTTTATGAAATTTTATGGGCCTCAGATTAGAAAGCCAATTCAGCAGATGAATTCTATATTTCCATAAGCAGCAACTTCAGTGATGATGAGTAATGTAAAATATATTATTATGTTTTTTCAGTGTTCCTTGATACTGTATCACAGCAGTGGTTGTGAATACAGAGAATACAAATACTTTTCCCTCTGTTTTAAAGTCTATGCCTCAGTTTCTGCATCTGTGAAATGGGAAAACATTATTTCTCTTTCAGTTTTGTGGGCATGAAATAAGTTAATATATGCAAAGTTCTTAGCCTAGTGTTTGGTTTCTGCTTAGCATATTTATCATTATTATTTCTTTAAGTATTACTTTATTAGTTATTACTATTTTCTTAACACTTATTTTTGCCGTATTGTGATAGAAACTAGAGTACAATTGTGTAGAGTTGCTGCTATCTGATAAAGAATATTCCAGAGTTACTGATTTAGAAAGGATTTGTATTTCCGATAACCATGTGAACTAGAAGAAGTGTTGACATAAGGAGGCAGTAAGCCTGGACAGATTCTCATCATCATTGAAAGCCATCCCTGTACAGCACCTGGGTGATTTTCGACATTCCTAGAACTCATAATTAAAGGTGATTTACATAGGAGAACTTACATCATGATTACTTAAGTTAGATGAAATAGAATATACATGTATTAATAGACTTTTAACCCTAGGTTACTTAGAAAATTAAAATGTTATTCTCTATACTTAAACCATTTTTAAATGAAAAATTTCTCTAACAGAGGAAACAGGATTTTAATTAATTCTGCAGCACTTACTAAATTTCCACCAGTGTGTGGAATTTCTTCTGAACCAAAATGTATGATGTGCTTTCTGTTAGTTTGTTTTTAATAGGTGTTATTTTTGTTGTTGTAAGTAGGTGACTTACATGAAAAACTGTTTCTTATTTGTCTGAAGTGAAAAAAACAACTTGGTTTGTTCTCTATAATAGGTATGGTCCTTAAGAGTTATGAGGAAATGTCTGTAACCCTGACATAAATTACAGCTACATACCAAGCCTGCTTGGATTTTTGTCTAATTAACTTTTTTGTCTAATAGAACTTCTGGGTAAAATACGACATCATGCTAAGAGTGTCTAGACTCTCATCTCCTAATTTTCTATTAAAGTTACAATAAAAAAAAAAAAACATTAGCACTGAAAGTTAATGAAAAAGAGTTCCGCTATTTGCAGAGTTAATATGATAGAGTTAAGAAACATAAACCTATAACACAAACCCTTGCATGGCCTTAAAAACTGAAACCTGCCTGATGGACACCCAAATTATAGAGGAATGTTTGACCAACCTGGCCCATTGTCTGTCCTTAAAGATTGGGCTGCTGGGGCCACACAGCCCAGAAAACTAAGCATCTATTGCTTTTCTTAACAGCAACTGTCTTTTAAGTAGGTCAAAGCCATGCTCTGTTCTGTTTGTCTTGCCCAGCTGTGACTCGCTTTCTAAATCCAATCAGGAACAGAAAAACCCAGTAAATAGGCACAGCAGTAGTTGGTTGTTCTGAATATATATATCTAGATAAAAGGAGCATTATGGGTAGGAGCAGGTATGGCAGCACCTGAGAGCTGTGCATGCTGGGAAGGAATGTAGTCTTTTGTACACAGCATAGCACAATAAATCCCATTTTTAAGCATAGATCAGGAATCAGGAATCAGGGAGAAAATTCCATTCCCACCAAGCCATGTTAGATGAAACTTTGCAAGACACCAGTAATTGAATCAGGGCCTGTATATAACAGGTTCCATCCTAGGTCAAGATCAGCAAACTGGGGTAAAGTGTTTCATTAATCAAAGAGTTGGTAAAGGGACCATGAACAATCCAGAAATAAATGTGAATTAGAAATATCTTTATACTATTCAGTATTCCCATATATGGGAACTAAATGACAAAAGGACACCTATAGAGCAATGGGGAATGAGGTCTTTGTACTACTATATGATGCTTGAACAATTGGCTAACTATAGGGAAATAATAAAATGTCTGTATATCTTATACAACAAAATAAATTCTGATACACTAGATCCAGATGTTAAGTGAAAATAGTACATTTATAGAAAATAATGAAGAAGAAAATATTCATGATCCTGGATAAGGAAAAAATTCTGAAACAGAAAACAAAAACACTAACCATTAAAGAGAACATCAATAAATCTGACTACATTAAAATTACGAATTTCTCTGTATTGCAAAATATCATTAAAATAGTGAAAGATCATGCCTCAGAGGAAAGATATTTGAACACACATAAATGCCAAAGGTCTCACTATCTAGATCACCTATAGAAATACAAATCATTTGAAAAAGTTATCTGTAATTATGGGAATGTAAATTGCTACTAACTACTCCTCCTTGTAAATGGCTAAAACAAAATTCATTTGAGTATTTTTGTTTATTTTTTAAAGACTAAAAAAAAGTTATGGAGCAAGGGTGACTAAGACTTTACTGATAAGGATTTAAATTAGTTTAGAATGTTATTTGGCATTATCTGTTAAATTGTAAATATGCATTCCCTATGAACTGGCGCTTTTCCTTCTGGGTTCATACTTGATAGAAATTCAGCTCATATATACTGCAAAGACATATGCATGGTTTATTACTGCTTTTATTTGTAATAACCAAGACTGAAAACAATCCAAGTGCCCATTAAGACTAGAAATCATAAGTAAAATTTTGTAGTCTTCATAAAATGGAATATACTATATAAAAATGAAAAAATTGAACTACCATTACATGAAAATTAGGAATGAATTTTGTACCCATAATATTGCACAAAAGAAGCTAGGCATAAAATATTATTCACTGTATGATTATGTATATGTAAAGTTCAAAAATATGCAGAGCTAAAATCTAGTGTTTAAGACTATAAACCTATGTGATAAACCAAGAAAAAGATGTGATAACCTACCATAAAAGACAGGAACACGATTGACTTGGGGGAATGGAAGGCATTGTAATTGAGAAAAAGGTTATGAAGGGTACTTGTGGGGGAGTTGGTCTCTTAATTTGGGCAGGGGTTATATAGGTGCTCATCTTATATTTATTAAGCTAAGTATTTGTTTTCTGCCTGCTTTTGGTAGTATGTCATGTTTCACAATTGTATGTGCAGTATATTTCCACTTCCCTTTGCTCCAATTCCATATTCACACCAACATCCTTTGGATTACTTATCTATGTTTCCAGCTACCTTTGTCCTGAAAAAGAAATAATTTGGATAATTGGAAACAAAAAGTAAAATCTCAATTCAAATTGTATACACCAACTACCCAGGGGACCTGAATCTCTGGACTGACCATGTGATAGCCAGGCCCTGAGCCTCAACAGACTTGAGCTCCTACACTTTGGTGTATTGGACTTACCCCACTCAGCTAACATGGAGGTGAAGAAGGTAAACCACCACACCAAGGAGCTAAGAGTGCCTACAACTGAAAGCAGGAGAATTGCATCCAGCATCCATGTGAAATCTAAGCCCCCTCTTGATATAGATGTGAAGTGGACACAACCATTCCAGGGTCCACAGGATATGGAGGAGTAGAGTATGGATTAGAGTGGACTTACTGATATTCTATTCATGAACTATTGTGTTTAGTAATCAAGAAAATGTGGCATTGTTGTGGAGAAAGTGGCCATGGTGGCTGCTGGGGGTAGGGAGTGGGAGGAAGAGATGAGATGTGGGGGCATTTTCGGGACTTGGAGTTGTCCTGGGCGGTGCTGCAGGGACAGTTACCGGACATTGTATGTCCTCCCATGGCCCATTGGGTGGACTGTGGGAGAATGTGGGCAATGATGTGGACCATTGACAATAAGGTGCAACAGTGCTCAGAGATTTATTCACCAAATGCAATGAATGTCTCATGATGATGGAGGAGATTGTTGTTATGGGGGGAGGAGTGTGGTGAGGGGGGTGGGGGGTATATGGGGACCTCATATTTTTTAATGTAATATTAAAAAAATAAATAAAAACAAAAAATTATATACACATTTTACCTTATTTTCTTGTGATATTAGTTAACATTTTTCTGAGCTCTTAAGGTGAGTCAGGTACTACTGGACTGCTCTTCCTGCAATATACCATGTCATCATAAAAAACAATCTTACAGTGTTGGCAATATTATTTCTGTTTAGAACCTATAAAAACTGAGACTCAGAAGTGAAGTTAAATTAAATGTCTATGAACACACAACTAATAAATAGATTTATATTTATAATCAAGTCTGTCTGGGTCCCAATCAAAACCCCTTAACCAGTGCATCATAATGCATTTTGCTATCTCATCATCAATTATGGATTAATGATACAACTTAATTTGTTTCTGCTTGAGAGAGGACTGCGGTAAATTCACCAAGATAAGGTGACCCTATTGGCAAGCTACCCATTAGTCAGCATTCCTTTTACTACACTGTGACATTCTTTAATTCTTTATTGCTCATACCTCTATTCCTGCATTTATTAAATAATATTGTAATAGATGCTGAAATCTTGAAAGTATTCGGTCTCTGTCTTATTCCTAGAATGTGGCACAGTACCTAGTATACATTTAGTATACAATAAGTGCTTGTTAGGGTGAGAAGAAAAAAAAATTCCGTAACAATAAACATCCCACAAAAACAAGCAGTTACCTCCATGATTTTATTTGAAGGATGCCCTAAAACATGTTCTCATACAAATGGACAGACCTCTGCTGCCATTTTGCAAATGGGTTGAAATAATTGCAAACGGTTGCTCCTGAACATGAGCCACAAGTTGCCTATTTTGCAGACATTCTTTATGAAGACTAGATTTTCCAAAAGTATGTAAGCTTCAATGTTTGCAGAGCGTTAAATGATTGAATTGTTTTCAAAACTGAAAAGATTAGATACCTGATGAATGATCTGCATCCCAGCTTCCCTGAAAAAAGCTAGTTTTATTCTGTCTCATAGGAATAATAATTGTGAGAACTGTAACTCTCAGTTGAATGTATTTTACATTGTAATTGGAAAACATTTCACAGTTCCAGATGACTCAAAGGATGAGTCTTGATTTCATGTTTAACCTACTATTATTATATTAAACAATTTAAAAAGTAGTCATTTTTGTATCAAGATAAAATGATATATAAAATAAATTATCAATTCTTCTTATCTAAGAGGTTTAAAACTTAGTAAATCAAACATCTTGGTTAATTGTTACCATAAATATTGAAGAAAATATAATATTCTTAATCCTAAACTAAATGGGTTCTTTATTCATAATTCTGAAGAGATTTCTAAAGCTCACTATTCTTCTCTATTGCCATTTTGAAGTCTACTTCTCATTGTCCTGGTAAAACAAATCAATAATTTAGAGTTGATAAAATTCTGGATAATAAAGTCTGATATGCAAACATATCCACTCAGAGAGAGAGAAACAAAACTTGGATATAAAACCCAAGGTCATTTATTGACAGAAATATGTAGATTTTATCTATTCTAAAGTGGCTGCTCTCTGGGAGAGTTACCCTTATTACAGTTAGAATTAGAGTAATGGTTAACAGTAACTATCAAGGTTCCATTTTCAGTGCATGCTGCACTTTGAAAGATGAAAAGCATGTAAAATAATTTAAAACTTTCTTCTAATAGTTTTCCTAATAGCCACTCACTTCATTTCTAAGTCTTCTCATTGAAGAACATTTACCTTCATATTGGATTAAATAAGTCATTAGTAGCATAAGGCTCAATTTATACTTAATACAGGATT
This sequence comes from Dasypus novemcinctus, assembly GCF_030445035.2. Lineage (NCBI taxonomy): Eukaryota > Metazoa > Chordata > Mammalia > Cingulata > Dasypodidae > Dasypus > Dasypus novemcinctus. The sequence continues at coordinate 66,099,363 of NC_080682.1, read as the reverse complement.
AGAGAAGATGAGAAGTAACCTTTAAATAAAAGTAATGTCAAAGAAAAAAATCATTTTATACCAGCATGAAAATGCTTGAAGATAGTAGGTCACAGCTAGAAATCAGAGGGGAAATCCATTAGTATTGCAGTTATTCTACAACTGGGATTCTTCTTTTTAACCTTTTTAATTGAACCTGTTATAAATATCGGAAAGAAGATGTTAAATGACCACACAATTTTTTTCTTGGCTTTATATTCTTGAGCTTGACTCTACTTGGATATGCAGAATTATGGATTCCCCCTTTCTTTCCTAACTTCCTTCCACAGATGTTTGTAATGACTACCATCAGGCTGGGATTAGATGCTTAGAATACTCTGTAAACAAAACAATTTAAAGTCCTTTTCCTTTCCCTCACAAAATTTATATTCTAGTGGTGGAAGACAGACAATAAATAAAAGCTAATAAATAAATTACTTAGTGTTCTAAAGCATGTTCTAAATTAGCTGGTGATAAGGAAAAATATAGGGGGGAAATAGAATCAAGAGTGACAATTAACATGGAGGAGAAATGGAGGATCTTGAGCAGAGGAGTCTTACGATCTGATTTATATTTTCAAGGATCACTCCAGTAACACAACTGTCATGTTAAGTACTGAATTTAGGAAAGCAGTGCTTAGAAGCAAGGAGATTGAGTTAGGCTATTGTAATAATCCAGCCAAACAATCAAGAGATGATTATGATTCAGACTAGAGTGGCAAGATTGAAAGTTTTAGACAGTATTCAGATTCCAAATATAACTTGAAGGATTTCCTGATGCTTTAGATGTTAGATGAGATAAGTAGAGGTATAAGAGATGACACACTGATTTTGGTTTGAGCAATTGGAGTTATAATCAATCAGAATGAAGAATTCTGTGGAGGAACCTGGAGAAGATAAGGAATTCCATTTTGGACAGTTAATTTTGAGATGTTTGTTAGACATCCAAGTGAAAATAATGAAGAAGGCAGTTACATATACAAACTTATGAATATAAATTAGGAATTAATCCACATTGGATGGTTACTTAAAGCCATGAGACTAGAAGAAATAATATGGGATAGAATATGAAGATAGAAGTTAAGAGAACCAAGAACTGGTTCATAAACAGATCACAGAGAAAAGAGAAACCATTAAATACCACTGAAGTAGGAGAAAATCCAAATAGGTAATATGTCCTGGGAGTCAAATGGAAAGCATGTGTTAAGGAAAGGCTGATTTACTACTGATAGGTAAAGTAAGAAATTTATAATTGGATACAACAATGGGTAGTCATTAGTGACACTGATGACAAAGGTAAAGGATTGTTAGAAGCCAAAGTGTGTCATCTGTGGCCAAGAATAGTGTCTTGTCATTTAGGAGCTGTGAATGACTTTCTTTCTGTTAATCTTCGGAAATCAGTCTGTAACTGCTCAAGCCCCAAAACTAGGAATGTATACTTGTGTATGCTTCTTATGTTATTAAATATAATTTTCAAGACCACCATATAAGATATGAAATAGGTGCGAATTCTGGCTCCAATATTTTCTTTTGTATGACTTCTGGAGTGTCACTTAACCTCTTTGACTCTGTGTACTTAGGTCAATATCTACCAAAGGGTTATGAAGACTAAGTTAAATATCCTTACAAAGTACTTCCCACAATCCTGGCATGTAACAAATATTCAGTAAGTGATGGCTATTTTTTAAATCATTATTGTCACTATTAAAATTGTTATGCGACTCCAGTATATATCTGGTGACTCCCCTGGTATTAGTAACTTTGTGATATCTAATCCAATAACATAACTTTGCCAAAATCAAAACATGTCCATTCATTGAAGACAAGGCTGTGCAAAGCCTTCTTGTCCTTGAGCTTGGGAATATCTGTTTCTGAATTCACACATTTAAACCTTTTCACTCTAAAAAGTCAGAGCCAATCTGAGGCTCCTGAGGCAACTTAACCTGTCCCTGTAGAATGACAGCTTCTCAGATATCTTTTCTCTTTAAGATACTCTGGTTCCGATTTTTTTCATCTGGAGCTATCTACATCTCTCAATCAGGGAGCTCTAAAGAAGTCTGGGATACCTTTGTGTGAAATTATCTGGAAAATCCTAGAGGCCAGGAAATTTTTTTAATCTAAGGAGTGCCTATATATGTGCAGCATGGAATAGAGAGTTAGTATAAATGCCCAGATAATTTGAAGGAAAATGTGTGCTGTGGGAGAAGGACAGAAAAGCAGATGGTAGCTAAGAACTCATACCTGAAGTCAGACAAAATTGGATTCAAGCCTTGGTTCTTCAGTGATCTTGGACAATCTACTGGGAAAGCCCCTAAGAAGACCATCAAGAAAATGTGTTGATCAATAAAGCGGAGTTTATTAAACACACTTCAGCAAATGAAAATATCACCTGGATAGTCCTAGTAGTGTTTCAAAAGGATGAAGTTAGGAAAGAGTGTTTTCTTAAGGTGTTAGGACCTGCACTGGGTGATTTTAAGGTAGGTATTGCAAGGCAGGGATTTGCTTGATAATTAAATAGGATTTATGATGATATAGTTTTGTATTGGTGGGCAATACTACGGTGAAGTTCTTGAAGCAGTCTTGATGAACAAACTATTAGTCTTGGTAAATGAGGTGTTTTTGTTGGTTCATGGGCTTATTTTGAGGAGCACATATTCCCTAAAGAAAGCAGCTAAGTTATTGTTTGGTATCAGTATTGTTGAACAGAGGTTTAGGAAAATAATGCCTAGCTCAAGTATTATTTAACGCAAGAAATTATGTTGGTTTCAGTTCCTAGAACTTATTTTCTTTATGCTTTTATCTTTGAATATGTATTTACTTTATAATAAAGGCATATTTTATAAAGATAAAGGCATTATGTCTTTTTCTTTGAAGTATAAATTGTGAAATTAAATAAGATAAAGCTTGTAAAGCACTTATATTTTCATCTGATAGTAAATACTCAGGAAATGTTAGCTGATAATATATTTACAGGGCCTTATCAAATAAAGCGTATCCATTTCATTCAGCTTTTAAAAATATTATTGAAGTATATCATTCATCCATAAACATACATAAACAATAAGTGTATAGTAAAAGTTGAGAACTTACAAAACAAACGTGTAATATTAAACAGAGATCCCATACATCACCCCTTCACCACCACCTTGCATTGTTTCGAAATATTTGTTACAAATTATGAAAGAATATTGTTAAAATATTACTACTAACTTACATTTGGTGTGTTTCCCCCAACCCACCCTATTATTATTGTTTAAATATATTTTTATTATAGAAGTTGTGAACTTACAAAACAATCATGCACATGCATAGAATTCCTATACAACACCCCTTCGTCAACACATCACACTTTGGTGGAGTATTTGTTATAGATTATGAGATAATATCATCAGAGTTTTACCACCAACCACAGTCCATAGCATACATTTGGCACACTTTTTCCATACTCCTCCCCCTATTATCAACACAGTACATCTTTGGCATTAATGCAATAATAAAACAGTATTGCTGTTAACCACAGTCCATAGGTCACACAAATTTTATTTTTCCCATGCTTTTCCACATTCCTACCAACCTGCAATAGTGATGTACACCCCTTTTAGTTCACAGAAGAACATTCCTGAATTTGTACTATTAACCACAAATCTCACTCACCTCTGGGTTTACTGTGTTATTCAGTCCCTAGGTTATTCTCTAGCTTTCTTTCACTTGACATTTACATCCCTAGACTACCCTTTTCAGCCATGTTCCCATTTATAAACCAGTTTGATGCCAGCATCAGAGAGCCCATGTCATAGAATTAGACTGCCTAATTTCAAATCCTGGAACATCGTTTGCTAGTTTGTCTCCTAGAGTAGCTGGCAAATTTTCTTTAAACATCTTTCCATATCTCACAATTAGGATATAAAAACACACCTTTGAAAATTATGGTCTGCCAATATCCAAATGAAAGTGATTTAAACCCAATTGTGGGATGTGGATATGGCTCAAGCAGTCGAGTGCCTGTTTCACACATGGGAGGTTCCAGGTTTGGGTCCCAGTTCCTCCTAAAAAAAAAAAAAAAAAAAAAATACAGGCAAAACAAACAACTCAAGGGAGCAGAAATGGCTCAGTGGTCCAGTGGTCAAGCACTGCTTCCCACATAGGAGGTCTTGAATTCATTCATCAGCCCCATACTTCTACAACAAAAAGACAAACAAACAGCCAAATGTGTGTGCTTGTCTAATCCACACTATTAATAATCATTGCTTTATTTGCAGAATGACATGAATTACGTAGCATCTGGTGGCCTTTTATTCAAAGATGGCAAAAAGCGGATTGATTACATCCTTGTTTATAGAAAATCAAACATACAATATGACAAAAGAAAAAACTTTGAAAGGAACCTTAGAGCAGAAGGCTTGATGTTGGAGAAGGAGGTATGTGCTTTAATATTATTAGTTATATGATATAATATGCTAGAACAGACATGATTGCTTATATTTTAGTATGGAAATTATGTAGCACATTGCTTTTAAGAATATTGTTATTTTCTTCCAAATGTCAAATAAATGCATATATATATATATATATTTAAATATGCTTTCCTTTTTTATGCTATTTATTTCTGTATTATTTAAATATTTTTCAAGGAGCATGGCTAATTTTGCAATTTTAGAAACTGAAGAAGGAATACTTACATAAAATAGAAAACTCTTTGAAAAGGAAAATAAAACATTGAAAGGAGTTTGCTAAATTGTTAATGCCTTTGTTTCAATGGTGGGATTATATGTGATTTTCTTGTCAGTCATTTTTATTTAAAACTTTTTTTCCAAGCATTCTTTAAAGAACATTATTTTTTTTCTAATGAAACAATGTATCAGTGCTCACTGGGAAAAAATAGACAGGAGGAAAAAAACACATATCTTACAGTGTTATTATCTAAAAGTACCTACTCTTATTTTTTTCAGTTCATTCTAGGGTTTAAAAAAAATACATATTTATCCTATTACAGAAAAGACACCATTATATAAAAAATTAAAAGTATAGGACAATATGCATACATATATATTTACATAAAAGAAATCCCCCTATATATAACATACATGCTATTATACTACCCGATTCTGTTATTAATATTTAGCAGTAAATTAAGTTGTCAGTACAATAGGCCTTTTGGCACCAACTCATCTTTTTTGTTGTTTTTTAATTAGGTTCATGGTCTTATAACTTGGGGATTTAGTCAACCATTCCCCTATTGAGAAAATTAAAATTAATTAAATTAAATAATAAAATTAAATAAAATTACATTCAAGTTAAACTGGATTAAAATTACCATCACTGTGCTTTAACCAGCTTTCTGAAAAATGGGAGGACAAGGTCAAAGAACTGAGATTAATTCTTTGATAACATATCTAGATAATTTACTAATAAACTTTGTGAATCTCCAAGAAAGGGATAGAGTATTTACAGTTCCAGAGATATGACATTGCAACTTTTTTTTAATTGCACATCTCCTAGGATTAGTTTTCTGAGGTGTACACATTTGGAAATACTGAACTATCACTTGGTGTGGCCTTATAAAATTAGGCCTTTTATATTTACTATGACTCTGTCAATATATATATATTAAAATAGTTCATAATGCCTTGACTCCATGAGGCAGGGATTTATTCAGACATTGCCTAGTTTTAAAAAAGTGTTACAAATTGATTTTTCACCTTGTTCTTATATTGACCCTTTTCCACAGAATACCCATATCACTGGTGATTAACTAAGCCAAGAATTGTTTATTGTAAAAATCTAATAAACTCAGTCTTGTAACAGAATTTTTTTTTATTTCCTCGTGAATTTTTCTCCATATAAATGAAGTTGTCTCTTCCTCATCTACTCACAAAGCCATTCATACATAGACTCTATAATAGAACTGGTATTACATTGTTTGGCTCACATATCTCCAACTATTTATTCATTCATTTCATATAGAAATTAGACTGGCACTGTGCAAGCTGTTGGCACTTTAATGAGTGAAGTAGACTTTCACTAAACTCACAGTCTGTGTAGGAGTCAGACATGAAAATCGCATAATTGCGTAAGTGATATGACTTGGCTCACAGCTGCCACCTAGCTTTCTTGGCAGAAAGTATTGATTCTTTTTTGAGTCTTCCTCTACCTTGTCCCTATATTATTTTCCAGAGAATTTCACCCCAAAGGAGTCCTCTTCTGCTTCTAAAGGAAAATCCAGACATTCCTGAATTCTCACACTTCAGTCATCACCAAAAGCTGTTTCTGGAGAACTCAAGTTCTCCAAAATAGATGTAATTAGTTTTGAAGCTGAGTTGGAAGTCCCAAAATGCCTTATGAATTTTATCCAGGGCCCTCTTAGGAGCTCTGCTTATTCAAGTAAGAGAAAGTGCTGCAAGTTAAAAACAAAACAACAAAAATGCAAAAATCTGTTGGACTCTTTTCCGTTTAACCAGTATTTATATAGCTAAAAGGGTGTTTCAGTGACTGCAGAATAAGGATAATCTGAACTAAAGTCTCCACTTATAGATATAATGTTTAAAAATTTTGAATACTAGGATACTATTTATAATTTCAAACTGCTCAGTGACTTAAAAGAAAAGTAAGTGATGCTAGAATGGCTTATAACAAAGGTAAATGCTGTAGTCTGGACCATGAGTGAAGGCCAGAAGGAAGGGAAGAAGTGAATTTAAAGAAAGGCAATTTGAATTGAGATTTGAAAGCTGAATAGTGTCTAAAGTAGGTAAAGGAAAGAGTTAGATGTGATTTTTATCTCTGGCTTCCCATTAAAATCATTTGGAGGATCTTTTAAAATATTGATGCCAGACCCCACCATAGCATAGGTCATTTAAGTATCACGATGGTGGTGAAGGGTGGGATATTGGTATCTTATTTTTCAATACCAGAAAAGATAGGTAACTACTTGATGAGGTTGGAGGCATAGACTAGAAATAAGTAATTCAGTTGTATGGGTTCAAGTTAAGACTTTTGCTCTTTATCTTAAGGAAAATGGGAAGCTACTAAATAATTTTAAGCAGAGAGATAATATAACCATTTTCATTTTCAAAAAAGGTAACTTGAATCCTTTATATACAAACTCTAAAGAATATGTAAGAAGACTATTAAAACTAATAAACAAGTTCAGCAAAATTGCAGAGCATTGTTTTTATACACAATGAACAATCTGAAATGGAAATAAAGCCATCATATTTACTTAGCAATTAAAAGAATAAAATATTACTAATAAATTTAACCAAGGAGGTGAAAGCCATCCATTGAAAACTATAAAACACTTCAGAAAGTAATTAAAGAATCTAAGTAAATTACAAGACATCTGTGTTCATGGATTGGATGACTTAGTATTGTTAATACAGCAGTACTACCCAGTGTGTTCTGCAGATTCAAAATTCCACAGTCTTTTTTGCAGAAATTAAAAAGCTGATCCTTAAATTTATATGGAATTGTATGGGGCCCTGAATAGCCAAATTAAGCTTGAACAAAAACAAATTGGAGGTCTCACACCTCCTAATTTCAAAACTCATTACAAAACCACAGTAATCAAAACTGTTTTATTGGCATAAGGGTAGACATATGGAACAATGGAGTGGAATTGGGTGTCTGGAAATGAGCTTATACATCTATGGCCAATTAATTTTCAATAAGGGTGGCAAGTAAATTAAATGGAGAGAAAAATAGTCTCTTCCAAAAATAATTCTTGGAAAATTGGATTTTCACATGCAAAAGAAGGAAGTTGAATCCCTACCCCATCCTGTGTACAAAAATGAACTCAATGAATCTAGGACCTAAAGAGCTAAGACTGTAAAACATGTAGAAGAAAAGAAAGGGTGAAGCCTTTTGGATTTGGCAATGCTTTCTTAGATATGGCAGAGCTGAAATGAAATAGCTGACAGGTTTTTTTCAGGGGAAAATGCTAGAAAGACAGGTATACAGGATAGGGCACTCCCTGGATTCATAGAGAATTTTAAATTAGGAGATCTGAGTTGACAAGAAAGGACATAACATCAGTAGAAAGCACAGGTGCAGAGATAAAAGCATAGAAGGTGATATAGGGGAGCCCAAATGTACATGTCCTTTGTATTTGCCATTTTGTCTTATGCTTGTTCTGATTTCATATACCATGTCTACCTTTCTGATGACCTACCTCCAAGGCTACAGATGAGTATGAAAGAAAAAATCCCACTATGGCTCAGAGATCCTTAGAGCCTTCCTGTAAGTTTTCAGTCAGTTAGGGACAAGGCAATTTCTAAGAACACACATACACACATAAAGTCACAAATTAACACCCAAATAGTGGGAACACACACAGCATCAGGATAAAAGGCTACATGGGATAGTAAACCGTATTAAAGGAAACACTAGTATTATAGACCCAGAGGGGATAAATGTGGTTAGAAAACTAAAATTATAGAGGCAGAAAATTGTTCATGAAGAAGAAATACAATTTGGAAGAGTTGTCATATCTATGTGCAGAAAATAGGTAGCAGGTTGGCCAGCACAATACCAGCAGAGTGACTTATGTGTGGTAGGTACTTAATAAACTTGCTTTAGAAGTTTATCTGTGAATGGAAGGAAGAGGTGCAATAGCTGAAATGGAAAAGAGGTCTGGTGAGGTTTCCTTTCCTTCCTTCTTTTCTTCCCTCTCCCCCTACCCCTTCCCCTTCAGCTCCCACCCTCCCTCTCTTCCTTCCTTCCTTTTTTTTTAATATTTATTTATTTATTTATATCTCTCCCCTTCCCCGCCTCCCCGTCCCAGTTGTCTGTTCTCTGTGTCTATTCGCTGCATGTTCTTCTTTGCTTCTGTTGTTGTCAGCAGCACAGGAATCTGTTTCTTTTTGTTGTGTCATCTTGTTGTGTCAGCCTCCGTGCATGCGGTGCCATTCTTGGGCAGGCTGAACTTTCTTTCGCGCTGCGTGGCTCTTCTGACGGGGCACACTCCTTGCGCATGGGGCTCCCCTATGCGGGGACACCCCTGCGTGGCAGGGCACTCCTTGCGCTCATCAGCACTGCTCATGGGCCAGATGCACATGGGTCAAGGAGGCCCGGGGTTTGAACCATGGACTTCCCATGTGGTAGACGGACGCCCTAACCACTGAGCCAAGTCCATTTCCCACCTTCCTTCCTTCTTATTCTTTCTCTCGCCCTCTCCCCCCTTCTCATTTCCACTCAGTTTTTCTCTCTCTCTTCTGAGATTATGTGTTTAAATGATGAAGATGAAGAACCAGAAGAAAGGAAAGGAGAGAGGAGGGGAGGGGAGAAGACATTGAGGAAAGAGTATATAGATGAATAAAAAATAGTTTAAAAGTCTTTAAGGGGGATCAGATGTGGCTCAGGCCATTGGGCACTTGCTTCCCATGTGGGAGGTCCTAGGTTCAGTTCCATTTGCTTCCTGGAGAATGTGAGCAAACAACAAGCTGACAGATGAAAGAACCATTGGCGGGAGAGGGATAAATAAAAATAAGTAAATAAATTAAAAATATAAAATAAATAAATTTCTAGTTATAATATAAATAAATAAATAAATACATACATAAATAAATGAAAGTCTTTAGGGAAGGAGGAAGGGAAAGATCCAGGGCACAGGTAAAATACCTAGTGGACTATCAAGGCAAAGCAAGGTTTTTATTTCTTTATTAGAGAAGTTGGGGGTTTACTGAACAATCATGTATAAAATACAGTATATATATCAATATTTTACCCCATTGGTGTGGAACATCTGTTACAATTGTGATGGCACATTTTTCTAATTGTAGTATTAATTATATTGTATTCTTAAAAGTCTATGGTTAACTTAGGGTTCACTGTTTGTGTAGTGTAGTTCCATGGATTTTCTTTTTAATTTTTGTTCTGTTACTGTATATACAATCTATTTCCCCCTTTAATAATAATCAAATATATATTTCAATGTTTTTAATTGTGTTCACAATGTTGTGCTACCAGCAAGACCATCCATTACCAGAACATTTTCATCATTCCAGATTAGGAACGCTGTTCATTTTAAGGCTTAATTGCTGATTCCCTTGGGTTGTTTCCATCTTTTTGCAATTGTGAATAATGCCACTATGGACATTGATGTGCAATATCTGTTCAAGTCCCTACTTTCAATTCTTTGGGCTATATACCTAGTTGTTTGATTGCCTGGTCATATGGGAGGTTGATACTTAGCTTTCTGATGAAAAAACTGTCCTCCATGGTGGTTCCACCATTTTACATTGCAACAGCAATGAATGTGTGTTCCTATTTCTCTTCATCTTTTAAAAATATTTTAAATATTTTTAAAAAGCAAGTCATTCTAATGGGTGTGAAATGGTATCTCACTGTGGTTTTGATTTGCATTTCACTGGTGGCTAATAATGTTGAGCATATTTTCAGGTACTTTCTAGCCATTTATCTGTCTTCTCTGGAAAGATGTATGTTCAAATCTTTTGTTGTTTTTTTTAAGCTGGGTTATCTTTTCATTGTTACATTGAAGGATTTCTTTATATATACTGGATATTGATCAGATATATGATTTCCAAATATTTTCTCCCATTGCACTAATTGTCTTTCTACTTTCATGATAAAGTCATTTGAAGAACAAAAGTTTTCATTTTAATGATGCACCATTTATCTGGTTTTTTTTTCCCTTTTGTTGCTTGTGCTTTGGGTATAAAGTCTAAGAAACCATTGCCTAATTCAAGGTCCTGAAAGTACCTCCCTATATTTTCTTCTAGGAGGTTTTTAGCTCTGCCTCTTATACTTAGGTCTTTTATACATTTTGAGTTGATTTTTGTATATGGTGTAAAGTAGTGGTCCTCCTCTTTTTTGTAAATGGTGATTCAATTTCCCCCACACCATTTGTTAAAAGACTATTCTTTCCCAATTGAGTGGTCTTTCTCATCTTGTAAAATGTAAGTGGCCATAAGTGAGAAAGTTGGTATTTGAGCTCCCAATTCTAGTCCATTGGTGTCTATGGCTGACTTATGCCAGTACCATGCTTTTTTGATTACTGTGGCTTTGTAATAAGTTTGAAGATCTGGGAGTCTGAGTCCTCTAACTTCTTTTTCAAGATGGTTTTAACTATTCAGGGCCCCTTACTTTTCCATATATATTTGATGACTGGATTTTCCATTTCTGCAAAGAAGGTTGTTAGAAGATTCATTGAAATTGTATTCACTCTCTAAATTGCTTTGGGTAGTAATGACATCTTAATAATAAGTAGTCTTCCAATCATTGAACATAGAATGCCCTTACACATATTTAGGTCTTCTTTATTTCTTTTAGCATTGTTCTGTACAACATCTGTGTAAAAGCCTTTTACATCCTTGGTTAGATTTATTCCTAGTTAAATGAGTCTTTCATTTGCTACTGTGAATGGAATTATTTTCCTGATTTCTTCTTCCATTTGTTCCTTGCTTACATATAGAAATTCTTCTGATACTTTTGGGTATTGATCTTGTACCCTGCCATACTGATGAATTCATTTATTAGCTGTAGGAACTTTGTTGTGATTTTTCAGGATTTTCTATATGTAGGATCATGTCATCTGCAAATAGTGGGAGTTTTATTTTTCCTTTCTAGTTTGGATGCAAGACTCTCCAGTACAATGTTCAATAACATTGTGGGTAACAGTGGACATCCTTGTCTTGTTCCTGATCTTAGAGGGAAAGCTTTCAGTCTTTCACAATTCATAAGATGTGGCCTTTTTTATATAAGCCCTTTACCATGTGGAAGGAAGTTTCCTTCTGTTCCTACTGTTTTAAGTGTTTTCATCAAGAAAGGAGACTGTATTTTTTTCAAATGTCTTTTCTGTATCAATTGAGATGATCATGTAGTTTATTCCTTCATTCTGTTAATATGGTATATTATATTTATTGATATTATGTTGAATCAACCTTGCATAACAGGGATAAATCCCACTTGGTCATGGTGTATTAGTCTTTTAATGTGCTGTTGCATTCAGTTTTCTAGCATTTTGGTGAGAATAATACATCCATATTCATAAGAGATATTGGTGTACAGTTTTTTGTACATGTGGCTTCTTGGTCTGTCTTTGGTATGAGGGTGAATTAGCCTCAGAGAATGCTATAGGGAGTGTTCCCTCTTTTTCAGTTTCTTGAAAGAGTTTGAACAGAATTTAAGATTTCTTGGAGTGTTTGATAGAACTCTCCTTTGAATCATTCCTGTCCTGGGATTTTCTCTTTTGGGAGGTTTTGATTACTGATTGAATCTCTTTAATAGTAATTGGTTTGTTGAAATCTTCTATTTCTTCTTGAGTCAATATAGGTAGTTTGTGTGTATCTAAGAATTTATCTATTTCACCTATGTTATCTAATTTATTGGCACACAGGTTTCATAATATCCACTTAAAGTCCTTTTTATTTCAGAGTTGGGTAGTAATGTTCCCCTTTTCATCTGATTTTTGTTTTTTATATCCTCTCTTTTTTTTCTTTTTCAATCTAGCTAAAGGTTTGTCAATTTTACTGATCTTTTCAAAGAACCATTTTTTTTTTCTATTTTATTTTATTTTTTTGTATCTCATTTATCTTCACTCTTATCTTTGCTATTTCCTTTCTTATGGTTGCTTTGGGTTTAGTTTGCTCTTCTTTTTCTAGTTCTTCAGTTTTGAGGTTAGGTTTCTGATGTGAAGTCTTTCTTCTTTTCTCATGTAAGCATTTAGAGCTATAAATTTCCCTTTCAGCATTTCCTTTGTTCCGTTCCATAACTTTTGATATCTAGTATTTTTGTTTTTATTTGCCTCAAGGTATTTCCTAATTTTGCTTCTGATTTCCTCTTTAACACATTGGTTTTTTAAAAATTTTTAAGAGTTATTTATTTATTTATGCCCCCCTTCCCCCCTTTGTGGCTTGTTTGTTGTCTGCTCTCTGTATCCATTCACTGCATGTTCCTCTGTGTCTGCTTGTCTCTGTTTGTTGCATCATCTTACTGTACCAGCTCTCCATGGGCACATGCTGTCAGCTCTCTGCAGGTGCAGGCCATCTTGCCTCACAAGGAGGTCCTGGGACATGAACCCAGGGCCTTCCATATGGTAGACAGGAGCCCAACTGAGGAGCAACAGCTGCTTCCCCAACCCTTTGGTTTTTAAAGAGTATATTGTTCAATTTCCATATATTTGTGAATTTTCCCTTTCTCTCTTTGTTATTGATTTCTAGCCTCATTCCATTGTGGTCAGAGAATATACACTGTATGATTTTAGTATATTTAACTTATTGAGACTTGTTTTGCAACTCAACATATGGTCTATCCTGGAGAATGACCTATGTGCACTCGAGAAGAATGTATATTCTGTTTTTGTTGTATGCAGTGTTCTATATATGTCTGCTGGGGATAGTTGATTTATTGTATCGTTCAAGTCCTGAAATTCCTCACTGATCTAATGATGACATGTTCTATCCATTATTGGGAGTGATTGGTTAAAGTCTCTTACTATTAATGTAGAAACATCATTTTCTCCTTTAAATATGTCAATATTTGCTTTTTGGGCCTCTGCTGTTAGATACACATTTATTTATAGCTTCCTGTTAAATTGTCCCCTTTACCATTATGTAATGACCATCTTTCTTTAAAGCCTATTTTATCCCATATTAGTATAGCCACCCCATCTCTCTTTTACTACTTGCATGGTATTTTTTTAAACTTTCACCATCATCCTACTTGTACCTTTGAATTTAAGGTGAGTCTCTTGCAGACAGCATATATAGCTGGGTCATGCCTTTTATTCATTCTGCCAATCTCTGCCTTTTAACTGGAGAGTTTAATCCTTTTACATTTAAAGTCACTACTGATAATATAGGACTTTCTTCTGCCATTTTTCTCTTTAACCTTTGCATGTCTTATAACTTTTTTGTTCCTAACTTCCATTAATGCCTACTTTTATACTTATTTGCTTTTAGTGTTGTACCAAAAACCTAGATTTAGCATTACTATTTTATGCATTTTCATTTGGCACCTGTAGGAAGTAGGAAGTGGAATTACATACAAAAAAATACTATGGCAGTTTGAGATTATTTATGAATCCCCAAAAAGAGAGATTATGTTTGTAAACTTATCTGTTTCTTTGGGTGTGATACCATTTGAATGCATTAGATTCAGCTGAGCTATCTTGATTAAATTAGCTGTTAAGATTAAGGTTTTGATTTGACCACACCAGTAAGGCATGGCTCAAATTGAGTACTCACCCCCTTGTTAAACTGATATAAATGGACACTCATACAGAAGAACACATGGGAAGAGAGAGCTCTGTAGACTCAAAAGAGGAGAGAACTTTGTCATTTCGGTCCTGCCATGTGACAGAAAGGAGAAGTCTCAAACATTTAAAGCCCCAAGGAGAGCTGAGCCATTTGCCCAATAATTTGCAGCTGAGCAGCTGAGCAGGCCCAGAAAGAAATGAGCTCTATGCCAGCCTACAGCTGATATTGGAAGAAGCTGGGACCATGGACCCTGAAGAGGAAGAAGAAAGTAGAGACCAGGCAGAGGTCATCCACCATCTTGCTTCCACATGTGGTAGCTGACTTTGGTATGAAAATATCTTTTATTATACCTTGAGTTAGACTTTCTATGGCCTTGGGACTGTAAGCTTTTACCTCAAATAAACACCCTTTATAAAGTCAACAGACTCCTGGCACTTTGCCTCAGCACCCCTTTGGCTGACTAATATAAATACAATACAATAATATTGGCATTTAAAATTAGCAAATGGTTACCTTACTGCAGGTCTTTATTTCTTCATGATGCTTTGAACCACTAGCTAGTCTCCTTTCATTTCCTTCTGAGGAACTCCCTTTAGCTTTGCTTTAGGACAGCTTTTGTTTATGAGAATATCTTAATCTCTCCCTCATTTTTTAAAGAAATATAAAATTCTTGGCTGGCAGTTTTTTCTTTCAGCACTTTTTAAGTATTTTAGCCCACTGCGTTCTTGCCTCCATGGTTTCTTCATGAAAAATCGGCACTCAGTCTTATCGGGACTCCTTTGTATATGACAGTTTGCTTTCCCTTGCAGATTTCAGAACTCTCTCCTTATCCTTTGCATATGATAGTGTAATCAGTATATGTCAGGATGTACTTTTCTTTGCGTTTATTCTATTTAGTGTTCTCTGATCTTCTAGGATATGCATATTCATGTCTTTTGCTAAGTTTGGGAAGTTCTCTGCCATTATTTCTTTTACTATTCCTTCTGCCCCTTTCTGTCTTTCTTCACCTTTTGTACCTCCCATAATACATATATTGGTACACTTGATGCTGTCCCTTAGCTGTCTTAGGCTCTTTTTGCTTTTAATATTTTTTTTTCACTCTGCTTCTCAGACTGGCTCATTTTAAGTGTCTCGTCTTCATGTTCACTGCTTCTTTTTTCTACCTGCTCCAATCTGCTCTTGAAACCCTTCTGGGTATTTTTTCATTTCAGTTATTGTGGTCTTTAGCTCTAGTAGTTCTGTTTGGTTCCTTTTTAAAATCTCTATCTCTTTTCTTAAAATCTCATGTTATTCATTCATTGTTTTCCTGGTAATCCTGTAGTCTTTCTTTGTACTTACCTTCATCTCCTTAGCATTTTTAAGATCTTTTTTTTTTTTAAGACTTTGTTCATTAGGTCCATATTCTCATTTTCTTCTTTGATGTTTTCTGTATTTTTATCCTTTTCCTTTGGATGAACCATCATTTAATGTTTCTTTGTCTTGTCTTGTATTCTTTTTTTTAACATGTAATTAGCATCTTCCTTCCACTTTTTCCTGGATGCTGTACAGTGTTTCTCTGACATCTGGAATTTCAAAATAGTTGTTTCATATAGTTCCTGCCTGTTAAATAGTTACTTTTGGTAATAGGACTGAATCCGGGAGCTCCTTTTTCTGCCATCTTCCCTAGAAGTTTCATAATTTTTTTAATGTTAAATTTTTACAACCAGTTATTTTTTTTCTTCTTAAAAATTATTATCAGAGAAGTTGGGATTTACAGAATCTCATGCATAAAATACAGGATTCCCTTTGTCCACAAATAAAAACTTTCACAGGGTAAAAAAAAACAACAAACAAACAAAAGGACCACTACCAAAACCTTTCATTCAGGTGGAACATTTTTTATGATTGATGACAGCACATATTTATAATTATAATATTTTTAAAACAGTAGTAGTCAGAATTTATTGAGAGATTATATGTTCTAGGTACTGTGTGAAGCAATTTACATGGATTGCCTCAATTAAAATGCCCAATACATAGGCCTGTGAAATACGTCCTTCATAAAAGTTTTTTTTAATTAGGGACGTTGTAGATTTACAGAAAAATCATGTAAAAAATACAGTGTTCCTATATATTCCATTATTGTTGACATTTTGCTATAGTGTAGTACCTGTGTTACCACTGATGATAGAATATTAAAATAGCCCTATTAACTATAGTCCAGAGTTAATGTTAGGTGTATATTTTTCACCTTATTATTAATACCTTCTATTAGTATTGTATATTTGATAGAATTTTTGAAAAAAAATCCCTATGCTTGTACTATTGACTATTGTCCATTATCTACAGTAGAGTTCACTGTGTTATTCAGTACTGTTTTATCTATTTTTTAAACAAATCAATTTTAATGATACATATTAATAAAGCATAAATCCATCCAAAGTGTACAATCATTGGAATGCAGTGTAATCACATAGTTGTAAATTCATCACTTCAATCATTTTTAGAGCATTTTCATTATTCCAGTAATAAAATAGTAAACAAAAACCAACAAAATAAATCAACAAAACTCATCACCTCTCAATCTTTCTATGCCTCCCCTACTGTATATAGCTGCTATTCTGTTTCCTTCTCTCTAGTTTATGTGTATTTATATTTTGTAAAAGTCTTATATAAGCAATATCACCCACATTCGTACTTTACATGAGGTTTCACTATGTTTTACAGTCCCTTGTTACATTTTTTAGCTTTCCTTCTAGTAATATAAATGTCCTTAGGCTTTCCCTTTCAACCACTCTATACCCACATAATAGCTCTGCTAGTCACAAGTACCATAATGTGCTCTCACTATTTCCCTTCATTTCCAAAGAGTACAAACAACCTTTAAACCAATTCTGTGCAGATTAACCATCACCTTTCCATTCTCCACCCTCATTCTATTTTCTGGTGAACTATATTCTAATTATTAATTACATGAATTTACATAATATATTTAGTTCATAATAGTGCAATCATACAGTATTTATCCTTTTGTGTCTGGCTTGCCTCACTCAACATAAAGTCCTCCATTTTCATCCATATTGTCATATGCTTCACACTTCACTTCTTACCACTGCATAATATTCCATCATGTGTATACACCACAATTTTTTTATCCTTTCATTGGTTGATGGACACCTGGGTTTTATCTTTTAATTTTTGTTCTAGTAATATATATAACCTAAAAGTTCCCCTTTTAACCACATTCATATGTATAATTCAGTGCTGTTAATTACACTCACAATAATGTGCTACCACCATCCATTTCTAAAACTTTACCATCAACCCAAATAGACACAGGTAGAATACTAAGTGGAATATCAACGAAAAGCATGATTCCTAATTTGTTTTTTAATGTTAAACTTTTACAATCACTTATTTGTCTTTCTTGTCAAATATATTTTTTTAAAAGATTTGTTTTTATTTATCTTCCTAATTCTAAACTATATTGGCTTTTTTAATGGTTCAGTTAATTAGGACTAGATTAATTATCCCAAGATTTGTGTATAAAATCAACCTCCTATGGCAAATGCAGTTTAAGTGAACAAAATTTTCTCTATAATAATAATTCTTAAAAAGTAATGATTTTATTATATAATAAAGTATTTCCTTATATTTTATATGGCCTCAGTTTAAGAATTCAAGATTTCTTAAAACTATTTGCATTAGTTTTCTATTGCTGCTTAACAAATGATCAAAAATTAAAAATTCATTGTCCTTTTAGGCAAACAGACTTAGGAAGAAACTTTATGATGACAAGATAGAATCAAAGAGTATTTTTTTGTTTAAGTCTTATGTTAACTTATAAATACCTGGTATGTAAATATTTATAATTCTCTGAAGTCTCAAATCTAGTACATTGCATTGTCATAAACATTTATTTTGTTTCAGATTTTCTACTTTTGAAATCTGTGACCTTTAGTTGGAAATTAATTTTTTTTTTAATATTAAAAATAGGGTTTGCAACAGGAGATAAAGGAAAATATATTTGTGTAAATATCAGCAGATACTAGGTTTGTTAGCAGAAAAATGAGTGTATTTCTTAGGGAACAAGTCCATGTTTATTTGTTTATATTCTCAAGGCTGAGTGTTGAACCTGGCACAGAGTACTTCTTATTCAGTGAGCTGCATGTTGATCAGGATAGTTTCTAGATAGTGAGGGCACATACACATTGGAAGGCCTTATGAATGAACAGTTAAATGGTTTGTATCTAACAGTGTAGGTGCTTTGTAAACCAGTAAATTTGCAGAGCATATCAGCAATTTTTCTTTCTTTTAGACTTAAAACCATGAGCTACCACATCCTATTATTTTCCTTCTGTGCTACCAACTGCCAGAGTGACTTTGTAAAAATATACTTTTTAAACTTCCTTTTTTCTCAAGAGTGAATTTTCTACGTCTTGGGAATGTTGGGTGGAATAATTAAGTAAGAGTGTGAAGTGTGAATGTAGTAGGTGTTTGGTTCCCTCTGAGAAGGTTGCCTTCATCAGAGCTGCACAGAATAATGCCAGAATAGGAGCTTTCAATTCCAAGAGAAAAGATAATCTTTCTCCCCGCCAACACAATTTCTTCTCCACCCCATGCCCCGATAGGTACAAGAAAATGGAACTGTATTTTTTAAGTAGAGGCATGAACAAAAGAGAAATTAAGTTGAGGAAGTACCTAAGACTACAGTTCATGTTACTTGAAAAACCTGCATTTATATATAAATATTTATATTTAAAGTTAATAAAGATAAAATAAAAATGTTCTAGCAGTATGTACACTTAGCTTGATCTCCTTTATTTAAATGTATTAGACTGTTTCATATCCTAGAAATTGAGAGGAATGAATTACCAATCAGTGGTAGGCAAGTTGTTCCTGATGCTAATTTGGATCCTGACATAGTGCTCTTCTTCATAAAGTTATGGCTCATTTGATTTTTTATATCCATTATCTCTTACTTAGGTACAAGTTACATAGAATGCATATTAAAAATAAGTTCACTCATTCATTCATTCAACAAAGTTTTAGTGAGTGCCTACTATGTGACTTACATTGTTCTGGGTACTTGGGATACATTAACACATTAACAAAACAAAAGTCCCTGCTCTCATGCCACTTCAATAAGTAAATTTCCTCATTCATTAGAAAGTAATAAATATAAAAAGGAAGAAAACAGCAGATAGAAAGGATGGGGCACTTAGAGTTGGTAGTATTAAAAAAATGATCCATGTAGGTATCATTGAGATGTGGAATTTCAGCAAACCTTTAAGAGAGGTAAGGGAGTAGCAAGCAAATATCTAGAAGAAGAGGTTCCATGCAGTGGGAACAATTAAGGCAGAAGTCCTAAGTCAAAATGTGAGAGCGGCCAACCAAGTATCCAAATGATACAAGCAGAGTGAGTGAGAGGGAGCCAAGCAGGAGAGGTTAGCGAGACAATTGAAGATGAATTTTAAAAGGATATGTAGGGCATTCAAAGAACTTTGGCTTTCACTCTGAATAAAACAGCGTTCTGAGAAGAGAAATGACATAGTCTAGTTATGTTTTAGAGTCACTTATAGACTGTTAGGGCAAGAGTGTGAGCAAAGGCCTGTTAGCACTTCAGGAAGCTAGACCAGAGTTGATGATAAAGGCTTAGCACAGTGCAGTTATGGAGGAGGTGGGAGTGGTCAGATTCTGACGATTTGTACCACTGGGTAAAACAAGTCAGGAACAAACTGGGAGCAGAAACCTGAATTCTCCTCGCTTGTGTTGCTGTGGATGTTAAGTTTTTCCAGGTTTTTTTCCAACTTGTATATATGTATTATTCACTTCTTTATGCTACTACTCTACTCTGGCAACCAGCATGCCTAGCCTTTTGGCACCATGAGGTCTGGGGAAGATTGAGGTTTGCATGTATACCAAAATAAGGCCCAGCTCCTGAGAAACTATTTCTTATTCAAGGATCTGCCTATTACACAATAGAGAATTCAACTTTCAACCCCTATGCAACTCTGAGAGAGAATGCAATGGTCAGAGCATTTCTCAAGTGCTGGGTTTTTCTGTTTTACATCAACCTGTATGTAGAACTTCTGTCTGGCAGAGATTGATTTTATCAGAGTCCAAACTCATTCATCTTCCTGGAGGTTTCTTTTCCAGTTTCCTGGGGTAAATGAGGACTGCATATGTTTTGAATAATCTTCAGAGTTTCAGTTTTCTTTTTCTTTGAATAAATAACTGCTTGAATAAGAACCTACATCTCAGTATAAACAGTAATACATGGACTTGGGCAATTTAAATACACACAGAGGGAAGAGACACATCTTCTAAAGAAACTCTAAATTCTATAGAAATATAGTTTTAATAAATTTATACTCAGTTTATATTACTAGAAATGCTACTTAATTCCTTAGTCACTTGATTCAAGTCAGTGAATTTCAGAGTATTCCCAAAAATCATAGGTTGTTACTAGTTTTATGCTTGTTATAACTCAAAGACCTACTACAGGAGCCTTACAGAATCAAGGAACAGGCTTCTCTGGAAATGAATCTGGTAAATACTTATTGAGAAAAAAAATCAGAGGAGAGAACTATTCTAATAAACTGTGAAATAAAAATTAACTGTTACTTTGGCTAGTGACTGACTTGAGAGGCCCTTCTCTGAACTGGGAGCTAACATTTCTGGAGCGCCCTTAGACAAACTTTATATACTCAATTTCATATAATGCTCACAGCAGCTCTGTGAGGTAGAGAGCGGTCTCTTCATTTCTCAGATGAGAAAACTGAAGACCTGAGAGGTTAAGTGTTTTTTCCAAGGTCACAGAGCTAGTAAGTGATAACGATGGAATTCGTAGTTAGTTTTTGTGATACCAAACACAATGTTCTTTCTACTATACCAAACACAATGTTCTTTCTACTATACCATGTGATTTCTTCTAAGTAGGTGGACCAGACTGAAGAAATTTAAATTGCACTCAGTATGTGAAAGGCAAATTAATGTAACAAAAGTAGTCAAATCATAATTTCAAAAGAAGGATCTTTGTCATTATTTTGAACATGTGAACTTTTCTATGGATATGACAGTTAAGTCTGTAATCAACCAGGATTCTTTCACTTGGCCCAGATGAATGGTGAATACCTATACTTTTTTATGTTTTAAAAAGTCTTTTCTTGTCTCTATCACACCTGTGAGGGAGTCTTTCTGCCAAGGCTGGGAATTCACTAAAAGGAGCCTGGAGATATCCAAAATTCACCTTCTCATTTATCAGTGACAGATTACCAGCTGGGTGATAGACATAATTTTTTTAGAAACAGTTGTTTGAGTGAATCAATGCTTATTTAAAAATTATGTACATTCTATTCCCCAAGCATAGTTAATGTGTTTAACTCTTGGTCTGAATTTAAAGGCCTGTGGATTTTTGAAACATACGAAGACCTGTTCTGGCATTGTCAATTTTGATTTCTGTAATTCTTTTCCTTTAATTTGAAATAAACATATTCCAAGCAGGAAAACTCAATTGAAAATTGTGTTGATTTTTTGTAAGGTGATTTACAAAACACTTGTACCTCATTAAGCTATGGGGGGAAACAATTCATGGGCAAGAGTTTGGAAATTCATCATATTTTGTCTTCAAATTCCAGATTTTCAGCAAAAATGTGCATATTACAGTGTCTCAGAAGTCCTGTAGTGAGAAACCCAAAATTGGTTTGATATGGACCCCATCCCACCCTTTATTTTTTCATATAATAATAATCTGTGGAACAAACTTTGGCAAATTTTAGTCTTATGTAAGTGCTGGCCCAAAGACAAAGGTGGCCATATACTGCCTTCTAATTTGAATATTAGTCCAGTGCTTGCCTCATGGTTCTCTACCAATGTTTATAATGCAAGTTTGAAATAATGTTCTGACAAACTTGTGAAACCAGTGATCTAGAATGTGGGCCTATGTGAATATAGGAATATTACATTTCATAAGTTTTAATTTTAAAATACATATGACTTTAAATTGAACTGATAGATTTCTTCCATACTTCTGAGATTTTAAGATTGGTATGTTTCTTGAGAAGTTCAAACTGGTTGAAAGATCGTTAACCAAAGGAAGCCTGGCTGGGGCTACTTTGGCAGGTGTATCTAAATAGAAGCCACTGTAGTTCTTCTTTACACATGCTCAACCTCTTTTGTTACATGAAACAAAGCTCTGGGAATTCACTGCTTGAATAGCCACAGACATTGAGGCTTTTGGAGCTGCAGATGTTGGAAGAAAGTCAGGAAGTAACTGTCCAGGCTTTTTAACATGAATGATATAGAATGCCAAAGTGGTCAGTCACCTAGTTGGTAAGAGTAAGTGTGCAAATTTTACAGCTCAATGAGAGAGCAGATTTATACTCCACTATTTTTTTTCAGAATTATCGCAGGCCCTAGCAAGAAGTATTTAGTCAATAAAATATGTTAGAAGAATAAATGAATGGATGGATAAATTAATGGTGGTTGCTATCAGTGTTTTTCTACACCCTCTAAACAGGAAGGAGAGAATCATGTTAAAGAGTCTATTAAGTATAACTTCATATTCGTAGTTGGGCTATGGTTGTTCTGATTGGGGAATTTTAGATCTTGATAATCATCAATTTTAGGAAAACACCCTGATTCATACCGATGATTCTTTCTGTATACAATGGCATTATGTTTTTATCAAGGTTTTTCTATATTAATCTTTCTTTGTTGATACAAGTTCCTCTTAATTCAGTGATAATATTTCATGTGTTTCATGTGTATTCAAGGGGAAAAATGTGCCCTTCCTCCAAATCAACATGTGGCATGACTTATCATCTGCTTGATCCTAAATAATGGTACCTGTCGTCTTCTCCTTTGCAGCCTGCTGTTGCAAATCCCGATATCATGTTCATTAAAATTCACATTCCATGGGAAACGCTGTGCTTATATGCAGAGAGGCTGAATATCAGGATGCCCTTCAGGTACTTTAAAATTGTATTTCATTCTCTATCAAGGTGTATTAAGATGATTCTGTCTTTTGCAACACCTTAGAGCAATCGATATAACCCTTATATAAATGAAATGCTTTTTCTTAAAAAGTTTAGGTTGTATTGGGAAGTTTTTTCCTTTTACTTTTTTCTCCCTAATGTAGTAAACTTCCTGTTTCTTAATAGATGCTTTACATCATTTCAGCATGGATGTGCCCAGAAGGAGAGATAAACAGTTGTTTTCAAATTTTACCCTGTGACAGCATTATCAAGGTCAATCTGCTATCATATTTCATATGGATTGATAGACCTCTTGTTATTTTTGTGGAAGTCAGGGACTGGAAGTGTATAACATCCTTTGCATACACATGTAGTATTTTTCTCCATATGGAGGATAGGAAGAATTATTTCTCAGGTACAATCCAACTAGGATTGTTTCTTAGCTCTGTCCTTGGTACAAATGGAGAAATGAAAGAGAATACTTCCCAGTTCAAAGACTTGTTCAGTCTTATTTTTAAGTCAGGCAAAGATGAATAGACATCAGTTTCCTTATCTTGAGTATTCTGTGTTATATGCAAAAAGTATCTCTTTCCTCCATCATTTCTAAAAGTAAAATTCAGTAGCAAGTTCCTACTACATTCTAATTGCTAACTCACATAAAAAATATAAACATTTACCTTGAGTTGGACCTCAGTATGCCTCATCAGCTGCTTAGAAGATTTAAAGAGGTTCAGAGTAAACAAGATGCCAAGTAAAACAGGTAATGAATATGAAAGAACACTGAGAGTACAATTTGAAAACATGGAGCTATTCCTCAGACCTGGTAGCATGAAAGAGACCAACACTGAGAGGACTGTTGACAACCTCAAGTCTAATGACTAGCGTCTCAGGTTTACATGATAATATTTGAGATACTGATCCCCGTTTTCTTAGTCATTTGAAAAAACCTCAGGCTTTGAAAGATGCAACCATATTTGTCCACAAAGCAGAAATTGATTTTTTTTATAATTACTGAGGAATCTCACTGAAATATTAGAATTAGATACCTAAATTGCTCACATTCATGCTTGGTTAAGAAGTTAGAGTTCTTTATAGAGACACTGTTTAGGAAATAACAAATTGTACCTTGAAAAGATCATCCAAAATAAAAAATTACAATACACAAAATAAAAACAAAAGACAAGTAAAGGAAAGAAAATTCTTTCTAATTTCTCAGTATCTTATCTTGATGATGGATAAGATCCCTAAGAGGACCTGAACTTTGTTCATTTTTATGAAACTTGGTGCCTGGAAAAGGCAAGATCTGTAAGGATTTTGTTTGTTTGTTTTTTGTTTTTTAATGTTTTGATAGTTTGAAATCTATAGAGGACTGCTTTCAGTTCAGGACATTTTAGTGAACCAATTTTTAGGGTACAACTAAGTATGTATACTTTTCTTGACTTCTGAGGAATGTTTCTTGACTCAAGGAATCCTTCTAAAAGTCTTTTTGAATAAAGTTGCCTCAGACTTATTACAACCTAATAATGGGAGAATATTTGCCATTTTCTCTCTTTGATTTCTTCTTGTTTTGTCTGTACTATTCATGTTACCAAAAATAATGCATGATTAAAGCAAAGATAAATTTTAATTTATCAATTTATCAAAGAAGTTTATAAGTAGTAATCTTCAAACCTAGGATAGAGATAGAAAATGATCACCTTCATTTGCTTGTGGTGGGAATCTTAATTTATAACATCATTTGAAACTCAATTTGAAACTATCTGCTGTGAGCCTTACAACTTTTCATATCCTCCACTTTCTATATTAAGAAGATAATAGAAAAATATATTAAAATATTTACCAAAGTATTATTTATGATTATGTAAAATGAAAATACCTCTTTAACATTAGAGGATTTTAAGTGAAATCATTTCTAAAATGGATACAAGCATTTCTCAGTTAGGGGAAATAGTAAATAAAATTTAAGTATAAATATATATATGGTATGTAATTATTAAAACCATGTGACTTCAACAATGTAAAATGCATAGAAATGAAACTGGAAATATGACTTTTAAAATCAATTGCTTCTCATGGTGAGGTTTGTGGTTCCTTGTCATTTTATTTATTTCTATCCTTGCAACATTTATTTTTAAAAAAATCTAATTTGACCACATGATGCAAAAGCAGCATGCAAAAGAAGTATCAAACCCAAGATAATGGCCTATTTCCTTCTATCAGGAAGAAACATTAAAACTGTTTCCAAATTAATCCAAATTGATTTCAGGTGCCTTCAACTTGCCCCCATTCATGTATTGTGGAATTGTTTCTAAGACTTATAGCTGAATTTTTCCAGAAAAAAATTTCCTTCTGGGAGGAAGGGGAGGATATCTGAGAAATTACCACAGATAATGTCATTTCATTGGGTTTCAGTATTCAGGTTCATTTCAGTTCCAGCAAACAGTGCTAAAATATCTGATAGAAAAGGGAGTCTGTCTTCTACTTACCTCTCAGGAGTCCAGAAGATTGGTTTCGTTTTTGCTTTCTGAGGGAGGATTTAGCATCATTTAACTTAGATTCAGGCACAGGCATCTATTATTAAGATTCAGTTACTCTTTTATACAATGAAATAAGAAATTATGAATATGGTGCCGATAACATGTTTGCTTTACCCCAAAACATTTGGCATCCATGATTTCAAAGATTTCCTATCTTTACCAATACACTTTCACTCAAAGTGTTTTATATAGACAATGGCAGCACAGTTTAAGGAGCCATACTTTTCATGTAGCCCCAACATTCCAGCTGGGTTTTACTACTTTTTAATAACTCAGAGTTTTTTAGAGCATTGGCCTCCTTTTCTCATTTCTCTTATAACTGCCTTTTCAAATAAATTTCAAGGAACTCTTAAGTGATAGAATAATCACTATTTTCATAAGTTTGAAGGCTTTTTTTTAACAAAAAAAAAACTTACCAAATTTAATTATTTTGTTTCTTTTCCTTAGAAATGCATTAAAAGCAATTCCCTTGCCAGATTTCTGAGTGTGTTCAGTTTGTAGGGCTTAGGATGTGTGGAGGATGTTCTCTTGAGTCAGACAGTTTTGCTTTTTTAATGATATTCTTTTCATATTTCCTAGTTAAGATTGCATATTAAAGATGATATATGATGCTTTCAAGAAAATCATGTAAACAATGGAACTTAGGCAATTACTCTCTCTTCTTACTCAGATTTTTGTTGGCATTTCTTGTTTATAATATTTGCTTTAAAAACTTCTTACACATTACTATATTATTGAAACTTCTAAGGCAGGCCAGTGAAATTCTCATGATTTAATAAGATAAATATTAGGAAATATGTAGCATTTTCCAAAGTGTGACAAGGACTATTAGTTCCTCTGGATCTTAAAAGAAAAATTATCCTGTTTGTAAAATATGTTCCAGAATTTCTGCCTTAACCACTAAGTTTCTTTATGGTAGGAATTCACAGCAGTGGTTCTGGGTCTTTAGTGTATGTCCTAATCACCTGGGAAGCCCATTAAAAATGAAGGTTCTTAAAACCTGTATCCAGAGATTCTGGCATATTGGGTCTGAGATGGTATCCAGGTATATATATTTTGAACAAGTATCCCAAATATTTATGATGTAGATGATAAAGAAATACTATCTTGGAGATTTCAGTAGTTTAATATTCCTTATAAATATCAAGAATCAGTAATACAATGTACTCTTCTACTAATTTCCATCTGATGATGGACTTTTTTCCCAAAATATTTTAATGTTCTTAGGGAAATGGTTTGCTAAATGCTGGGATACAGAGTTCCTTTGGAACCCATTTTGAGATCAGTTTAAATAATAGATGTAGCATTAACTAAGTCCTAAACAACTGACTTTTCATTTATTTATAAGGTACACCTGAAATAAAGGATAGTGGCCAGCTCCTAATTAGAACATGCTATTCAGGCATAAACTATATGGCAAAATATTTCAGCTTAGCCAATCCAGTCTCAGAGTGCCTACTGTTAGTACATTATAAACATACCTACTTTCTTAAAATTAAAATATGCAAGAATATCAAAGGACTTCATACATAGAAATAAAATACACCTCTCTTTTTAGGACAGATGATTAAAAAAAAGTTTGTAAAAAATTTACCCATGCTCAGCTCTTCTAGGTATTTATTCTGTTAAAACCTATCTCTGACATTCCTCAAAGAAAAACTGCAAATTTATTCAAAAAAAATTTCTTAGAGTCATTACCTTCCCGCCAAAGTTCTATACTTCTTTAACGTATGAACATGGATCTTGAGCACTTTATCTAGTTTTTCAACTGTAATAAACATGTAAAATTTTACTTACCCAAATTTTCTAGTAATTTTTTGCCTCGCTTATTATTCCAAAGGAAATATGCTTCATACTCTTGAATTTGATATTTAGAAACTAACCAACAAAATTTCAAAGGGTTGCAATGGTCCACATTTTATACTTCTATCCTATCAGGAAGGACTTAGCCTGTATCTTCCATATTTCAGGGGAAAAAATTCCCCTTTTTAAACAATTTTCCTTTGATTCTAAGGTGACACTCACCCTACTCATTCTTACCTTAAATAAGTCAAACACATTGCAAAATGATTCTGTCATCTTGTAGCTTCCTGCTTTGAGTTTCTACGTGGTATCAGCTTTACATCTCTCCTCCCACGAATACTTTAAATATAGAAAATTATTGCAGAATATTTTTAAACATTAAGAATATTTTAAATCACAGTAAGTATATTCCTTGGATAATTAATTTTTTTGAAAAGGAACCCTCCACCCCGCCCCCAGAAAGAAGTAAATGCATGAAGAGAGTGAATACATATGACATAAATGTATAGCCCTCGCCACTCATTCTCATAGGCATCTCCAGACGTGGCCAATTGACTGTGAAGAACACTGGTTGAAACTGTGTCTGAGTTAATTATTTACTTAAAGTTTTGAGTAGTGATTGTTATAGATGGGTAGGTAGGTTGGTAGGTGGTAAATGCTCCTTTACGCAAGGTATAAAATAGCAGAATCTATTAAATAAAGAAAAATAAGAGAATAAAAAAAAACACTGCACATAACTGTATGCAGTTAATAAATTATAGGGTGAAGGGCTTCCAGTTCAAGTTCATGTTTGCAGAAAAACTAAGAAGAAATACAAGTGATGATTGAATTAATGGTTCAAAGGTACACTAGTATAAATGATCTAAACATTATGTGTATTCATCTTGCTTGACTTCCTAATTCTATTTGTCCTTTTCTCCCCTAAAGCATTTTCAAAATTAAAAATTTGCTTAATATAATTTCAGAATAGAAGCAACATTTAAAGATAGATAGAAAATAGTGTTTAATCCAGATCTTCCCCCAACCACTCTTACTTTTGTGGTATTTATAACCACATAATCTACAGATAATTATGCCTCTAACCTCTCTCCTAACTACATTCCTAGATTTAGTTTTTTAAAAATTTATTGAAATATATCACTCATACATAAATAATAAGTACATAATAATAGTTGTGAACTTACAAAACAAACATATATAACATCATACAGAACTCTCATAACTCACCCTACCACCAATACCTTGCATTACTGTTAAACATTTTTAACTAATAATTAAAGAGCTTTGTCAAAATATTACTACTAACCAAAGTATTTTCCCCCAACCCACTCTTTTATTATTATCTTTATATCATTTATATATGAACATAGATAAACAAGTATGTAGTAAAAGATGTGAACTTACAAAGCAAACATGCATAACATCGTACTGGGTTCCCATACATCAACCTTCCACAAATACCTTGTATTGTTGTGAGATGTGTGTTACAAATTATGAAAGAATATTGTCAAAATTTTACTACTAATTATAGTCCTTATCTTACATTTGGTGTATTTTTCTCCCAACCCACCCTATTTTTATTTTTAAATGTATTTTTATGACAGAAGTTGTAAATTTACAAAATAATCATGCACATGTGCAAAACTCCCAAACAACACCCGTCTATTAACATACCACACTATAGTGTAGCATTTGTTACAGATAAGATCATATCTGATTGTTACCATGTCCATAGTGTACATTTGACATACATTTTCCATACTATCGCATTATCAACACAGTACATCTTTGGAATAAATGCAAAAATGTTATTACTGCTAACCCCAGTCCATGGGTCACTCCAGATTTATTTTTCCCATTCTTCTTCACATTTCCACCATCCTGCAGCAGTGATGTATGTTTGCCCTAGTTCACAAAGGATACTCTTGCATCTGTACCATCAACCACAATTCTCATCCATCTCTTGGTTTACTGTGCTATCCAGTTCCTAGATTATTCTCTAGCATTCTGTCAATGGGCATTTACATACCTAGACTATCATTTTCATCCACATTCCCATTTATAAACAGGCTGTTATTCACTATATGCTACCATCCACTGTATACATTTCCACACTTTTACAGTAAAGCTAATTAAAACTTCTACATGCATTAAACTTCATTTACCACCTACCACCAGATCTTGAATATATTTTCCTACAATTTCTTCTAGAAACTTTATGGTTCTTTTATTTTTAGGTTTTTGAATCATTTTGAGTTAATTTTTGGATAAGGTGTGAGATAGAGGTCCTCTTTCCTTCTTTTGGTTATGCATATCTAGTTCTTTCAGCATTCTTTGTTGAATGGACTGTTCTGCCCAAGTTTTGTGGGTTTGGCAGGCTAGTCAAAAATCACTTGACCATACCTGTGAGGGTCTGTTTCTGAACCATCAGTTTGGTTCCATTGGTCTATGTATCTGTCTTTATGCCAGTACCATGCTGTTTTTACTACCATAGCTAGGTAATACGATTTAAAGTCTGGGGATGAGGGTTTACTTTTCCTTTTTAAGATGTTTCTGGCTATTCAGGACTCCTTACCCTTCCAAATAAATTTGATAATCGTGTTTACAATTTAAAAAAATGCTGGTGGAATTTTTATCAGTGTTGCATTGAATCTGTATATCAATTTGAATAAAATTGACATCTTAATGATATTTAGTCTTCCAGTCAATGGGCATGGAATATTCTTCCATTTATTTAGGACTGTTTCAATTTCTTTTAACATTGAGTTGAGTTGCATTTTTCTGAATACAAATACCTTACATTGTTGATTAAGTTTATTCCTGACTATTTGAATTTTATCTGTCATATTTTATTTTCACCTCTCTTTTGACACTTTTAGTTACTTTTATTGATATAATCTTCATTTCTAGACTCTCTTCCAGGCCTTTCTCTCCTGTCTTTTCAGGCTCTAGCATACCCTTTAGTACTTCCTGAAAATGTGGTCTCTTGCTTAGAAATTCTCTCAGTTTCTGTTTATCTGTGAATACTGTAATCTCGCCTTCATTTTTGAAAGACAGTCTTGCTGGATATAAGATTCTTGACTGAAAGTTTTTCTCTTGCAGTATCTTAAATATATCATACCACTGTCTTCCTGCCTCCATGGTTTCTGGTGAGAAATCAGCAGTTAATCTTATTGGATATCCTTTAGATGTTCTGCATTGTTTTTCTCTTGCTGTTCTTAGAATTATCTTTTTGGCTTTGACAGTTTATATTCTGATGAATATGTGTCTTGGAGTTGGTCTATTTGGATTTTTCCAGATGGGAGTGTGTTGTGTTCTTTGGTCATGGATATCTATGTCCTTCAATAGGCTTGGGAAACTTTCTACCATTATTTCTTCAAATATTTCTTCAGCCATTTTCCCTTCTCTTTTCCTTCTGGGACACTGATAACATGTATATTTGCACATCTATTGCTGTCATTGACTTCCCTGAGACATTGTTCAATTTTTTCCATTCTTTTCTTTATCTGTTCTTTTGTATGTTCACTTTCAGAGGCCATTTCTTCTAGCTCACCAATTCTTTCTTCTATCTCATAAATCTGCTATTATAGGATTCCAGTGTTTTTTAAATTTTATTTATTGCACCTTTCATTCCCATAAGACCTGCTATTTTTCTATGTATTCTTTCAAATTCTTCTTTGTGTCTCCTTAATCTCTTCGGCCATCTCATTGAATTTATTAAGGGATTTGTTTGAGCATCTATGATTAGTTGTCTTAACTCCTTTATGTCATCTGGAGGCTTACCTTGTTCCTTTAACTGGGTCATGTCTTCCTGTTTCTTTGTGTGGATTGTAATTTTTGGTTGGTGTCTTGCATCTGGCTTACCAGAGTATTTATTCTGGGTGCAGTTTTTCTCTTCAGTTTAGGGCTCCCTGCCCTTTCTCCCTTGCTGGTTGTGCAGTGGAAGCCAGGGATATAGTTGGTGCCATAAGCTGTGGAAGCTCAGGCTGCCCCCATTTTCCCAGGGACTAATGAAGCATCTCCCAACTTTCTCCTTTCCCAAGCACCTAGAAATTGGAATATTCAATATGACTGGATGTTGTCACTCACTGGTTTCACTTTATTCTATGTGACTTTCTTCAGCAGATTTCTGTTATTTTTCAGGAAAAAAATGCTTCTAATTCCAGCCACAGAGTATCTCCTGGGGTGGCTTGCTCAGCCAAAGTAGAATAATCACCATCCTCTGCGGTTTGACCAGTAATTTCTTAGGGAGGCTGGTGCAGGTACCTCCACTTCCTCCCTGCTGGAGGTGAGGTGGGGCTTAGACAAGAGCTCCACATGTTGGAGCAAGATGACTGCCAACATTTACCAGGGTTCAGGCTTCATGGGTTCCTCTCTTCCCAGGGCTTGCTTCTCTTTCCTCACATCCAAGCTCCTCTGTGTGCTTACTTCCCACAGGTCCAGCTCAAGACTCCAGGATCAAAATCTCAACTCTGTCCTTTGCCATGTCTTTTATCTGTGAATTCCTACCCACAAAGAGGCGGGACTCAACATCCTACTAATGTGGCCCAATCAAAGCCCTAACCATAATTTAATCTTGTGCAAGTACAGAGCAGTTTACAAACATAATCTAATATCTATGTTTGGAATTCATAAGCTACATCAAACTGCCACACAAACCTTAGCAAATCAAGTATTCATGATTTATATATTTAGAGGAATAGACAGCTGTAAGGATGACTTCATATAACATAAGAAAATAACCTGGTTAATATTCATGGAGTGGCAGAGACAGGCTTTGAAAGAATAGAATTAAAAAGCACATATTCAGAAGTGGCCTACTGATTTATTAAGATGTTTTGTTAGGGATTACTTTAATTCTCTAACTAAAATAATGTAAGGTCAATGTTTTTCATGTTATACTGACTTTTTTCAAATATCTTTCTCAAGCACCTAGAACTTGGAATATTCAATATGACTGGACGTTGTCACTCACTGGTTTCACTTTATTCTCATGTGACTTTCTTCAGCAGATTTCTGTTATTTTTCAGGAAAAAATGCTATTACACCGACCGGAGGAGCAAATCAATGGGCAGGTTGGTGGGTGATGCACAGTTTCTTTATGACCAATTTGTCATTTGGAAAAAATAGAGAAGTCTTTCAGTTACCTATATCAGCAGTTGTAAATTTTAAGAAGAAAAACACTATTGAGTTGTTCAAAACTTTTCCAAAAGGATTTATGGCAGATTGAACAATGTTTAAAATCAAATCATGTCTTTGTTACATTTATCAATGCCATTCCTGAAATCGTACCAGGATATAATTTGTGGGAAGAGGATTTTAATTGCAACAGCATCTTATGAAATTTTAAATTAAAAAAAATATAGCAAAATTCAAGATTAATGGGTTAATGATACCCATTTTGAGTAACAGCACAGTAGACCCAGTAAAGACCTTCTGGATCAATTAGTCTTATTTGACAGAGGTGGTGACAGAGGTAGCATCCATAGTGATAAGTGGCTCTCCAACGCCATACAGACCTATTCTTATTCTACCACTTAAGTTTGCTTCTCCTATCTTAGAATAGAAAACGAACTTAATCTTCAAGAGCTTTATCTCAAAACAATAACCCCCCTCCTATTGTGTAACAGTAACTTTGGAAAAGGAATTAATCAAACCACACCCATGAAATAGAAGCATGGAATATTTCTCTCCCCTGAATTGCTTCACTGCAGGCTCAAAAATAATAATAATAATAATAAATTTCTCTGTTTGATTGTCACCATATTCTTCCTGTTCATTACAAGCGAATTAATTAACAAAACCAAAATATGAATGTGGCAGAATATGCTACATTCATTAATATTGCAAGATGTTATAAATCGGAATGACGTAAAAACTAGAAAAAATCATAAGGTGCGAATAACAGCTCTTGTTGAGAAAGGTTCAATAATCTAGTTCCTTTACCAAAGAAAGTGGCTGAAGATATTTTGAACTTTCTAAACTAGAGTAAGAGAATATTGATCACTTTAAACATTAGTTAAGGTCTGGTAGGATTGGGTGATGAAAAAAATAAATCGGGAAAATTTGAAATAAAATGACTATTAAAAGAATAATTAATAAATGGTTCTTTTATATAATTAACAAATGGTACTTTTATATTAAAGGAAGCGCCTCGGCCAAGTTAGATTTTTTTCTGATTGTCAGGTTATTGTTTCCTACTTTAGAATGAATTCTCATCAATTCTCATGTGTGCATATGGTCCTGGTTGCATATTTCTATATAGTAAATTTCCAAAGCCATTGGAATATTATATTATATCTAAATTTACAACTGCAGATTTTTCTTGTCTCTGCATGTGCCTGCTTAATGTTAGATGTGTTGATAAATACCTTGGTTCCCCTCAGTGAGCTTTTATAGAATTTGTGAGAATTTGCCCAACAATAATTTTCTGTCAACTGGGCATCTTTCTTTCAGATCTTTGCAGAAAGATAAAATCCTGTGTGTTAAAATTGCATGAAGTGTCTGTTTGCACATATAATCCCACTGAAATTTAGCGTTAGCGTAAACTTGTATTTAGAATGCATGAAAAACCTATGCATGCTAAATTCTAAAAAAACAATATGTTTAACGCTCTTCTTTTATTATGTTCACGCTTAAAAGTTAACCAATAAAATGAGCAGCACATTATGGGTTGGAATATGTTTTATTACAACATATGTAATGTAAGTGTCTTAAACATGACTATGGTCTATCCTAGTTCCTGTGCATTTCCTAAAACAAATAGCTCTCCTTGTTCCTTGGCTTTGTGGATACTTGTAAGGAAGCATAGGAGATAAACAGGAAAGAGATTTATAAAATTATATATGATAGATTTAAGTGATAAAAAGGGAATTTGATATTATGTGTCTGAGTTTCAACTTTTATTTAAGGGAATGACTGGTTTTGATTTTTTTTTAAACCTCCGCCTACCCTGTGGTTTTTGCTATCTGCTGTCTGTGTCCATTCGCTGTGCGTTCTTCTGTGTCTCTATTTATTTTTATTTCCCCTCCCCCCTTGTGGCTTGCTTGCTGTCTACTCTGTGTCCATTCGCTGGGTACTCTTTTGTGTGTGGGTTTTTTTTTTTTCGCTTGTCTCCCTTATTTGTTGCATTTCCTTGTTGAGTTGGTGCTCACAGTGCTTGTGGGTGGAGCAGCCCTCCCCAGAGTGCAGGCAAGCCTGCCCTCACAAGGAGGCCCCAGGTCAGGAACCCAGTGCCTCCGGTATGGTAGATGGGAGCTTGACTGATTGAGCCACAGCTGCCTCCCTGGTTTTGATTTAAAAAAATAAAAAACTTTACTTTGGAAAAGATGTGTAAGATATATAAATAGGACTTAAAATTTCCTAAGAATGCCATAACAAGTTACCCAAACTGGGTGGCTAAAATTTGGAAATCACAGGGCAAGAAGACTATGCTTCCTTTTAAACCTGTAGGAGAGAATTCTTCCTTGCCCCATCAAGCTTCTAGTAGCTTTGCAGTAAACCATAATGTCCTCTGCTCTGTCATCACATGGTGTTCTCCCCTTATTTGTCTGAATGTATGAATGTGTGAAATACTATCCTTTTTATAAGGCCACTATTCATATTGGATTAGGGTCCACACTAGTCCAGTTAGGGTGTAACTTATCCCATCTTCAAAGATCCTACTTCCAAAGAGAAGATTGGGACTTAAACATATCTTTTTGTGGACACAATTCAACCAATAACAATATATTGATTATGTTAATATCCTACAGTAATATGTGTGTGTGTGTATATATATATATCATGTATATATATATACATCTATGAATATGTATGTATACACGGATAATCATTGTTATAAAATTGTAAAGCTCAATTTGTAGATATTTTGGAAAGGGAAAGAAAAATCTAATAAGTGCACTTAAATTTCACTTGTGATCTTCTTTTGTGCATGTATAATTTTGACCAATACATATTAGGGAATAAACAATATACAAGTGATTTTCCAACTGGAAAATCATCACTTCTCCAAGCAAGTTGACAGGAAATGACTATACTTATATATTATTGTTACAATTTAGCATTGCTTTACAAACCACTTACACATTTG
Source organism: Dasypus novemcinctus (assembly GCF_030445035.2). Classification (NCBI taxonomy): domain Eukaryota; kingdom Metazoa; phylum Chordata; class Mammalia; order Cingulata; family Dasypodidae; genus Dasypus; species Dasypus novemcinctus. The sequence continues at coordinate 66,063,747 of NC_080682.1, read as the reverse complement.
CTTGTCAAAAGATACTCAAAAGGTCCCTGGTTGGGTTTCGCAGATCATGGAAAGTAAATGATTCCCCTCCATCCTTTTCTGCCAGCCAGTTCCCAAAGGTTGTTTGGTAGACCTTGTACTGTAACCAAGTACTTTTGACTAGTCAATCCAGATTTCTTTTCAATATACATAGCACTCTTTTATGTTTCTCTGATTTAAGCAAAGGAACTTAAAGCTCTTTTGTAAATCATCTTCCTATTATGCCATAAATTCTTGAATTTGCAATATGACTAAGAGAGTAGATTCTATATTGACTGAGATCTATTAATTTATGATGGTGGTAGTGGTAGTAAGAGAAGTAGTACTACTGATACTTCTTTTCTTCATCATTATAATCATTTACTGGGCACTTGCCCTGTGCCAGGCACTCTGGTGAGTGCCACATATCAACCCATTTATTTCTCAAAATATACTTTGAGAAAACTGACAGAGACTCAGAAAAATTATCTTCCCCAAGGTGGGATTCATATTCAGCCTAATCACATTTCATAATCAGATTTCCTTTCCTGCTTCATAGAAAGTGTGTGGGAAAAACCTAAACCGATAATATTGTTTGTTTTCTGTTAACAAGGTAAATAACAGTCTGAGAGTTATCCTCTTTTTTTCATTTCTCAAAAATAAAAGCAAAAACAATTCATGTTTATTTCTAGTATGTGTGTAAATTTGTCAGAGATGTTAGAGCTGTGGCTGCATTTTCAAAGACAGTCAAATGCCTCCTTTCAATTGATCCTTCTAACTAATTATTAAAGTAGAGCAGATGGAATTACTTCCTTTCTACTGAGATAAAGAACCTCAAGTAGAAAGATGGGGAATGATTGGCCTAAGTTTAATGGCTGGCAGATGCAACACTAGAATTCTCATATCCCAACTCCTACTCTATTGCTTTTTCCATCATGCTAAAACTTGAAATGCTGGAGTAATTGCTATTTAGTCCATTCAGTATTTTCTGTATGTCTGTGTACTGGTAGCTGGGATTTGGCAATATTTTGTGTGATTCCAGAAAATTTCTTTATAATGAGAAGTAGCAAAACAAACACCTCAGATATTTCTCATTTACTGCTTTAGGCTAAAATGATATGCTTTTTCGTTCATTCTGTCTCCCCACAACAGTTAAATGATAAGCTTACTTGGCAAAGGAAATGTTTAGACTCTTCACATACTGCATTCTCAGAACTTGATTCTTAAATACGGTTATTTTACCACGATAAATAGACTTGAAAAAATATTTTCTAAAATATAATATTAGTTGTCTGTCCATGATTGTACTATTTTTTTCTAAGATTTAAGCAGAGTTGGCCAAATAAATATTGAGATGCATTGTACTTGACTAGAAAAATATTCTATCCTGCTTCTTTGACTTCCAATTGCAGAAGAAGCCAAAAATTGCCCAAGATAGAACCTCATAAATAGCATGTAAATATTGCTCAATATTTTTAGTAAACACAGCTGTTATTACAGTAATTCAAAATTTAGATTTTCAGAACAGTATTTCAAGCTAATCTCTCCTCTCTTGCTTCTTTTTTCTTTTCTTTTCTTTTTTCAGTATGATTCCAATCAATATTCACCCCCCACACACACACTCCCATGGAATTGGATTATGATAGTAATCTGAAGCTGGGGCCAAAATATCCTAAAGTCAGATTTGGTTTGTGTAGGCACAATAGCAGCAAAACAATTTAACCCTACCTAAGACCTGGAACTAGATTAGTGGTCCTTTTTCTAAAAGAAAATGAAATAAGCTTCAGATGCTTTGAAGCAAATTGAATTTAATTAAACTACAGGGGATTGAGTTGAATTGAAGTATGGCTGGTTCCAATTTCAGGAATTTTGATTGTGTGTAGTAGTTGTTTCTTTGCCAAATTCATTTTTGTAGAACTACATTGCTATTGATTTTTTTTAGAGCCAAGGAGTTATCTATATCTATATATCTATACCATCTATATCTATATATGCGTACTTATATATTTATACATATATAGCTTTAATAAATATATCATGCTGCTTTTATTGCTTTTATACTATTTTCCAATGACCATCTTTCTGTATGATGATTCCTTAATCTTTTCCAAAGACTTTTCTCAGGAGCATAGCCTAATTGCCCTGGAAGAGTTTAAACAAGTGCAAGATTGTGTGGAGACAGGAGGAATATACAAGTATTTGTTGTGTGTGTCTTTTTGGAATTCTTCCTTTAGTACTTAGGAGACTGTAGTAGAAGGTAGGAAGGGCTCTAGAATGCAACCTAATCTAATTCTAAGATGTGTCTTTGTTTCAGGGTGAAAAAGAATTTTATAAAAGTCAAAAAGTGGATGCCCAATAACCCAATGGTTATTGATAAGTCAGCTCTTCCAGACCTGCAAGAGGCAGACTGTTATACTGGCCCCTTCAGTCGTGCACGGATTCACCAGTGAGTTCCCATCTGTTTTCTCCCACAACCTGCATTTTTACCTTTTGTTATGTGGGGCTTATTAATAGAGTAGAAATAACTGGGATGATTTCCCTCATCTGCCAAATAAATCAGAGATTACATCATTGATTAAAATTTGCACTTAACTGAACAGTGAATATTATTAATTTTTATTAACTTTATGACTTATAGACATTTGAGGCATGAATATTAAAATATTTGGAAAATCATGGACTGTCAGTCTGGCTCCTAAATTTCTCAAATAATTACTGCAGTAGTAAGTCACCCAGTTCAAATAATTATAGTAAAATTGCTATTAATTAGCATGTCTGAATAAGTTGTTCTAATTAATAAATTATTATAAATATAATTGCATTCAATTAATATGTATCTATTATTTAAACTATTCATTTAGTTTAATCTTGTGTCTTTTTTAGGGAGTTGGTATATGGCTAGCTATACATCTTTCTATCTACCTATTTATTTATTCATTTATTCACTCTATTGCATTTCTACATGAATCAGGAACTATGACATAGAGATGTCAAAGGGAATTATGATGTAGTCTTTATCTTCAAGGTAATCCATGTCTATTAGGACAGACAAAAATGTAAATCAATAATTAAAATAGGGTAAACATAAAGAGAGAAATGCTCAGTGTACTATAGGACTTTAACTATAGGACCTACTTGCTATAAACCTTGATAAGTTGGCCTGTATTCTGGGATATGGGAAACCTGGAGTTGAGAAGCAGGATGAGAAAGAATTCCAAGTCATCAAACATGTAACATAGCAAACAATCAATGGAAAACCCTCTCTTCCACACATTCTGTTTATTCTGTAGCTTATCCTTACAGGTGGATCTAGAAACCTCCTTTCTAATTCTGGCTATGGGGAGGGAAGGGGTGAAAAGCCAAATGATTGTCAGCTTTAAAAAGAGAGCACAGTCAGCTTTCTGCTCCACTTTTCAGGACCTTTAAGGATCCAAAGCACCAAATCAAAACAAAACATTAAAAACTTCCCTTTCTTTTTGAACTCAAGAAAACTGAGTAATCTTAGAAAAATATTAATCAGATCATACAACTGTCTTGCTCAAAGCCCTTTAATGCCTATCATTAGTACTTGTAATAAAATTCAAATTTCTTATCATCTTCTGTGTGGTTTTATATGCTGTAGTCTTTGCCAAACACAATTACCCATCTCCCACCATTTTCCCCATGAGTTAATTATCTCATGCACAAATCTCAGTTCTACCCATCAAAAGCTCAAGTTTGATTCCACTTCAGAGCCTTCACTCTTGCTGTTTCTTTGTCTTACATGCTTTACCCCAGATGTTTGCCTGGCACTTTTCTTCTTATCATTCAGTTCCCATTCAAACACCACCTCAGAGTAACCTTTGAAAATGCTAGCTGTAGTCCCCTACATTCTTTATACCATATACTGTTTCATTTTTCTTCATTGCTGTTTATCTGAAATTATGTTGCTTATTTATTTGCTTTCCTATGTATCATCTGTTTCAAGAAACTTCTCTGCTAAATAAATTCAGGGAATGATGAATCAATCTCACTGTAAAAGACATACCCGCATACATTATTTCTGCCACCTACCATTAACAGAACACTGAGCTTGGTGCATCTGAGTACAAAGAAAAAAAGCAATATAAGAATACTGGAGGAACTCACAATATAATAAAATGGACAGATGTACAGATTACCATTAAATGTGGCAGAGTAAAACTGGTATATTAGGAAAAACAGAAATAAAATGCACATTGTTATAAAAGTGAAGAGAGAATACATCCAGAGGAGAGGATCTGGGAAGCCTTTTTGAAGGATTTTCAGCAGGTAAACATATGGAAAGAGATGGAGAGAGGTGAAGGGACAGGACTCAAAATGAGGAAGAGAAGCATAGGCCTTTATGTGTGTGATAAATTTTGTAAATTGATGATTACATACAGCAGCCAGCTATATGGGAAACAAGGCAGAAAGGTAGGCTGGAAGGCAAGTATAGAGGGTCTGAGAGGAAAATTTAAAAATTATTTTGCAAATCATGAGATATCAACACATTTAAAGTGGAGGGGTGTTGTGAGGATTGGAACTGTACTTTAAAAATCAGGTGGGAAATTGGGTGGTCAGTTAAATGGATACTTTTCTCATAATCTTGACAAGACACAGTGAGACCCAGATCAAAAGGGGGCACCCAAAGCTTGAGGGAGGGAGTTCCTTTAGAAAAGTCACTGAACTTGGTGAACATTTGAATACTAAGGGTGAAGAAAGAGCAAAGATCAGAGAAGACCTAATACTTCAGAACTAAGTGCTTGGGAAAATGGTGTTATATCATTCTCAGGGATGAAGCACAGGGGAACAAAAACTGTCAGAAGTTGAGCGAGGCTCTGGACACTTCTGCTTTTTGGAGGCTCGTCATATTTTATAATATAAGTGATAAAGCAGACCCTTACTTTCCTCTTGAGCTTACCCTTTGGCTCATCACATCATTGGCTTCCACTCTCTCACAGGATCCCTCATTGCTACTGTTTCTAGATGGGGATAATTAAAGGCATGAGGGGAAAGGGAAGGTTATTCCTCAAGACTGAAGCTCTAAAACATAGATAAGCCAGATTGGAATTGGGGGTAGAGAATGACTTCAGTTTTTAATGTCCTCTAATTTGGAACTGCATTGCTTATGGTATTACATTTATGGAAGGCAATGTACAATCTATTCTCTCTTGTTACCTTCCAAACAAGAAATATGAGGGCATATAGACTTCTTTATAAACTGAAAGATGTAAAACATTATCCAATATTCATTTTAACATTTTTTAGTGTGCATTTTTTTCCCTGTCAATTGGTGTCTTATTTTTTTAAGACAAGGTATGTCTACTCTGATTTGCTGTATTTCACATGCATTGGTTTTATGGGGAAAAAAATGGGTGACTACCCAAGAACGTGTAACTGTTGCTGAATAGCATTTTGTTTGACTATCCAATCCCCTGCGTCAATGATAAAAGTTCTTCCATTGCTACAATAAGTCTATAGTAGAAGAATAGTAAATCTACTTTAGTCCATTGTTCATTCCCCAATCTTGAGGATTTGTGGATGGTGATGCCCACTCTGCCTCCAATTGAGAGGGGGCTTAGATACCATGGGGCAGATGGATGGAACTATCTTGTTTGCAGCTGCAGTCTCTCTGTTCCTTAAAATGGGCATTGTTATCATCATCACCTTGTTAGTTGTCCACACTAATGAAGGATTTTGTTAATGTGGAAAATTGTGTGCTTTTTTTTGGGGGGGGGGCTATGGGAATCCCCTATATTTTTTATGTAACATTTATGTCATCTTAAGTTTTTTTTTAATACATGTAGTAGTTTGATACTATTGATGAATTCCAAAAAGATATATTGGATTATGTTTGTAAACTGGTCTTTTCCTCTGGGCATATTAGAATGTATTGGATTCAGAGGTTTTACTTTTACTTGATTAAATAATGATTAAGGCTTTGATTGGGCCATGTCAGTAAGACTTTGAGTCCCTGCAGGAGGTGGGGACTCACAGTGATACTGTACTGCAGAGAAGGAAGTCTGGAGTTTTGAGCTGGAGCCTGGGAAGTAAGCATACAGAGGAGTTTGGTCATGAGGAAAGAGAGAAGACTCTGGGAAGAGAAACAAGCCGTTTGCCTGATATTCTACAGCTGGCCTTGTGGAGCTACCAGAGGAGCTGAGCCCGAAGAGAAGCAAGCCCTGGGAAGAGAGGAACTCAGTAAGCATGAACCCTGGCAGACATCAGTAGTAGTCTTGCCCCAACACGGGCCAATAGACTTGGGTGAGAGAAGTAACTTATGCTTTATGGCCTGGTGACTCTAAGCTTCAACCCCAAATAAATACCCTTTATAAAAAACAACAGATTTCTGGTAATTTTGTATCAGCACCCCTTTGACTGACTAATAGCATAAATTAATTAATTAAATTAAAAATTAATTAATTTTAGAAAATCCCCTTCATTGGACTCACCCAGGACAACTAACAAGGGAGATGATGATGGACAACACCCATCCCAAGGAACAGAGAGAGACTGCAACTGCAAGCAAAGCAGTTCCATCCATCTGCCCCATAGGATCTAAGCCCCTTCTCAATTAGAAACAGAGTGGACATCATCATCCCCAAATCCTCAAGATTGGGGAATGAACAAAGGACTAAAGTAGACTTATTATTATTCTATTATAGACTTAATTTTATTCTAACAATGGAAGAACTCTTATTGTTGATATAAAGGCAGTCACCACCAGAGGTTCTGAGGGGAGGGAGAGGGAAGAATAGATGTAACATGGAGGCATTTTTGGGACATTGGAATTGTCATGAAAGAAATTTCAATGACGGATACAGGCATTATATATTTTGTCATAACTTACAAAACTGTATGGGATGAGTGTAAACTGTAATATAAACTATAGTCCGTGGTTAGTAGCAATGCATCAATATGTGTTCATCAATTCTAACAAGTGCATCACATTGATGAAGCATGTTGTTAAGGTGGGAAGGTATGGGGGGAAGAGGGTGGGACATATGGGAATTCTATATTTTTTACGTAACAGTTATATCTTATGTAGGGCAGCAGTGCCCCAAAATGTGTTCGCTGAGTGCGATGTGTGTGCCACAATGATGGGGGAGGTTGTTGGTGTGGAAGGAGTGCGGTGGGGGGTGGGGAGTGTACAGGATCTTCTCATGTTTTTTAATGTAATATTTTTTGTGTGACATATATTTCTTTAAAAATATGTAATCTACAAAATGATGTTGTGGGGAGGTGGGGAATGGGTTATATGGGAAACTCATTTTTTTGTTTTTTTCTTATGTTTTTAATGTAACGTTCCTTGTGATCTATTAACTTCAATTTTAAAAAATACAAGCAATAAAAAAAAAGGGTTCTTTTAAAATAAAAAATAAAAATAAAAAGCAACACAATACCCTTATCTTAACAGCTTCACAATAAGCAACAAGAATACCTTCTTCAGCAATGCTACCCGGAGCAGGATAGTCTATCACGTACTACAGCGCACCAAATACGAAGATGGGACATCAAAAGTGGGTAAGAGCATTTATTAACACCATAGAGGAAGTAGGTTTTGAGGATACAATTTGTACCTAGAATTGTTATTTGAACTACTGAAGATTTGCATTTATGTGTTAAAAGTGAGGATACAACACATTGAACACAAACTCTAAAATTCTATATAAAACAAAACAAAGCAAAAAACTTTTGAAGACATTTGGCCATATGGATAAAAATGCAAACACTCTGGCCTAGAAATTTTAATTCTTGAAATTATCCTAAAGAAATAATTAAACTTCTGAGTAATGACCTATGGAGGTATTTGATCAGTGTAGCTTTGTTTGTAATAGGAAAAAACTAGAAACATAATATCCGTCATGCTATATCCATATGATACAGCCACAAAAAATCATGTAATGTTTATTCACTCATTTTTATCAAGCATTTCTTACATGGTATATATTGTACAAACTGTATGACAAAACCCTTCATTCATGGAGACTGAAAATTAGTGATTAGTTCTTTATTTGTTAACTTTGAAAGATATCCACAATGCACTAAGTAAAAAAAATGAAGGTAGTTATAAAACTATAATATAATCCCATTTCCTAAACACACATATATGAGAAGAAAAAAGATCCAGAAAAAGTGTATAGCAAACTTTTGAGAGGTTATCTCTGGAAGGTGAAATGACAGCTAATATAACTTTATAAATTCTGTATTGTTTGAATGATTAGCAGTGAGCTATTACATGTATAATATAAAGTAATATACTCAATTTTCTTTTGTATTTTACAAGTAATCATTGCAAAACAAGAAAATTTGGTCAAGGAAGCAAAGAAATTCCACATCTTAAATATATCTCAAAAAGATTCAGCCTAGAAAAAAATTAATGAAATTTTAAAGTTTGTAGACATCAGGTTAAAGAACAATAGGTATCAAAGAAGCTGTCCTTTTAGTTGTATTTTTGAAAAATACAAGGGAACTTAAGAGAGCAGTCATGTCCTATTATCCTTATACTAATACTTATACTACTCTCTATGAATTTACATTAAAACAGACTATCACAGAAGTAAAATGAACTTTAAACTGTCAGTCATTTTTAAAAGATGGACCTTAAAATTTTTGTTCTTTTTAATTAAAAATGCAATTATTACTAAGCAGTCAAAATAGTTACCTTAACCACCAGTTTACCTGCTTACCGTCAAATAAATTTGACATCTATTCAGAAATCTGTTTAAAAGAAAAATAGAGAAATGCAGAATATGAACAAAAAATGCATCTAAATGATTGCACTATGTACTTGTGCAGTCTTTAAAATAAGGACATTTTAATGGTTTATAAAAGCATCATGCTCTTTGAAGAAAATGTAATAAATACAGGAAAGTATTTTTAAAATCCTCTTAATTTTAATAGTCACTTAAAAATGCATGCTATATGCATGTATACATTCATATATTAGAATCATGCAGTATTTACATTTTCTGTCCTTTCTTTTATTAAATTAAATTATTAGTATTTCTCAAGCCCATAAGTGCTATTTTGGAATATTATTTAAATGGCTGTAAAATATTCCATTATTTGAATTTATCAAATCACAGTTTTTCACTAAGTACCCAGTATAATTGATTGTGTAATAATACATTAAACAATTCCTCAGTTTTGAACATTCAATTATTTCTAATTCTTTCTTAATATAAATAAGATTGCAACAAACATCCTAGCGCATATATCTTTGTCCACATCTCTGATTACTTTATTTAGATAGATAATAAGAAAACTCTCAAAATATATGGATACGTTGCTATCCAGAAAAGTGACTTAATTTTTTTTTTCTTAATAACACTATATGAAAGTGTCCATTTCACTGGAATGGTAATTCTAAGAAAATGCCCCATACTGCTATTTGCATCTCTTTACTCAGTGTTAAACAAAGACTCCTCAAAACGAATATATTTTTGTGATATTATTTGGCATGTGTAATTCCTCTTTTCTTTGACCAAACTTTATTGTTTTTAGACAAAACAATGTTGCTTTAGACTCATCTGGTCCCAAATATATGGTCTCCATATTTTGGCACCTTAGGAATCTCCACTTCCAAATGTTGTAAAGGACACAACTAGATTCTTAGTATCAGTCTCTTTCCCAGTTTGTCTTCAAGGATGATATGACTGTGGAAATCATTTAGGTTATTTTAAAGTTCTAAAATTCAGTGTCCCAATTATATGCATGTTGCTTCAGAGGGAAAACTTCATTTAAAGTGACTCAAGAAATATTTTTCTCTTTCTAGGTATCTGTAAACTAATAAACAATGGCTCATATGAAGCAGCGTTTCCCCCACATGAGGTAAATATGAAATGCTGTTTCTATTTAAGATAGGTTCCTCTGTGCAGTGGTTGTTGCCCCACCCCACCCCATCTTTTTCTTTTCATTTCATTCAGAAAGGGGTTTCAGTGGGCCTATGGCACCAGGCCTTTCTGGGACTTTTTAGAATTCTGTGGCTACACAGTTGTTCTTCTGCCCCTGAGACCTTCTTCAATTTGCCCTCATTGCCCTTAGCAGATTAGGAATCCATTCCATCCTGGAGTTAGCCACTGTGTCCAGTGATCACTGGTGTTAACTAATCAGGATAGGAGAGACTGACCATCACTCTGCAAAGAGCTCATGCTTTATCCAGCTTGGGATCCAGAACAGGTTCCTAGTTTGTGCCTGCCATTTTCTAATATCTGAAAATATACAACAAATACACAATAAAAAATCTATAAGCCACAACCTACTCTATTCTTTGCCAGATTATTTCCTCTCTACTTATGTTTGTTTGTTTTGTTTGTTTTTATGTACTGGAGTGATGAGTGGGGAATGGAGAGAGTGCAATTTACATTTCATATCAGAGATTTTTGTGTGAATGCTCTTATCATTTATATTCAATATACATTTTAATATCAGTAAGGGCTTTGTGGGTGATAGAATTAAGAATCTATTTTACCTCCTTGTACAAGTCTTTAATACAAAGAATCTAGGTATTAAAATTAAAATAAAAACTAGCTGTCTCAAATATTTTTTCATGAATAGTTATTGTACAAGAATTTTTCTCCAAACTGTATTCAAAGATGATTTTTCTAGATATTTTAATATCAGAACTTCAAATTAAGTTGTTACATATTGAAAACTCTGAGCTTGAAGGGATATTAAACTTGGAATAGAATTATTTTTCTCCAATCACTCTTTCAAATAAAGTGTATTTATGTATTTCAAATCATCCTTCACCATCCCTAAAACCATTACACAGTCTTCCAGCCACTTTTATTAATTTAAAAAAAAACATAACTAAATCCACCTTAAAGCTCTGGTCTCATCTTTCTCACCTCAGTTTGACCTTGGCTGGGAAACATCTGGCTGTGGACAGCTTTTTCACTCCCCAATACCACCACCCTGTCTATGGTTAGAGCAGGGCAAAGGCATTAGAAGAAAATATTTTCAGTATCCTGAATATGAGTTAGCATAATTTTTTTGGCATGGCTCCATCCCAAGGTGCCCCAGGACACGTGTAAATTATTTGGAAGTCACCTCCCCCTCCACTGCTCAGTGTCCTAATATATGAGATCTATTCTAACATATCAACCTTTTCCAACCCATCATCAGTTTCTCCTGGGAAGGAAAGTAGCCCAGGTAAACAGACCACACTTGATTCTGCTGAGAAGCTCTCACTCTCTCTCCTTTCCTCCTCTAATCCTCTGCTTATATTGAGGAGGGCTGGGGATGCAGGAGTGATGGTTGTGGGAACAAAGTCACTCACTCTCCTTTTCCACTAAATTGTCTCTAAACACAGGAAATACACCCCAAAATTTAGCTATCTTTATAGACTTTGGCAAGTCTTTGATACTAGGAGTTTGCAGTTTATCCTAATTCTCTTTGTTAGAGTTAAGATTTCTTGAAGCTATCATTAAGTTGATATTGCTAATATTTAATCTGTGTCCATAAGAGAAATGATAAAACATAAAGCTGAAGAGGTAAACTAGAATAAAATCTTGAAAAGCATTTTATCCCATGAAACTGAGTTTGTATTTTGCTCTGTCAGTAATGAGAAATCTCTGAAAATTTTATGCTGCGCAATAGCAACTAGACCATCTTTTGAAATATACTCAGGCTGCTGTGCAATGCTGGAGGAAAGTCTGGCTTTCGTTAAGTGGGAGTTTGTTTCAAAATTCAGTAGGTAAGCCAAAATATCATCTAGGAAGGTGCCAATGTGGGATCTTTAAATGGGGACATACCACAGCAAATTTGTCCTCCAGTTTTAGTTAAGTGATTGGTTAACTTGCATTTAGAGATTACATTGTACCTTTTTTAATTGTCTAGACTCTTACTCAGGACAGCAAGAAGTTCACATGAAAGGGACACAAAGGAACTGAGACCTATAGGGGGCACAGCAGGCGCATTCTCTTGTCTCTTGCTGAATGTGGGACAAATGCTCATGGAGTGAAATTGTGGGTGGAATTGCCCACACTAGTTAATAATTTGGTTGCCTTTATTGTTGTAGAATAAGTAAAGTTAATTATGCAAAAGTTAATTTGTGTCTAATATGACCCCATCATAATCTGTATAGAAATAATGGAACCCTGAGGGTGGTGGAAAGAAGTTGACATTTACATACAGTTTTAGAGATTTGGAAAATGATTGAATTTGAAGCAGCCACATGTGGTACTAAAGTTTCCAGTTTATTAAATTAGAAAATGGTGTTTTTTTTAAATTTTAATAGTGATAACTATAGGAACTACAAGTCTTGGGAAGAGACTATTTCACTTTTAGATGTAAAATGTGTGTTTATATACACATATATACATGCACACACACAAAGAAGTGTAAAGTTCTGTGTAGAGATCTATGTTGAAAAGGGGATTTGGAAGTCATCCATTTTAGATGCTATTTGAAGCATTGTGCATAGATCAGGGTCTTTGAAACATGGCACTATTGACATTTCTTGCAGGATAATTCTGTTGTAGGAGAGCTGGCCTGTACCCTGTAGGGAATATAGCAGTATCCTTGGCCTCTACTCACTAGATGCCAGTAGCATCTCCCAGTTGTGAATCAAAAATGTCTCCAGCTTTGTCAAATGTCTGTCCCTGAGAGGGCAAAATTGCCCCTCACTAAGTACCACTGCTGTAGATCATTTACAGAAGGCAATGAGTTAGGTTGAAAATGATTAGGATGGATAAGAGTTCCTACAGTTATATGAACATTTACTAGATGAGAGGAGGAAGCACCATCCTGAAAGGATATTGAGAAGATGTGTGCTAACGAGGGAAACCAGAGGAATATGAAATAATGGAATCATGACATTATCACATGTATCAGAACTTCATTCCCTTTTAGGAATAGTATTACAATTGTGTATATACCCACATTTTGTTTATCCATTCACTGATTGATGGACACTTGGCTTGCTTCAAACTTTTGGCAATTGTGAATAATGCCCTATGAATATCATGTGCAAATATCTTTACCTGTTTTAAGCAGAAGTTCCTGCTCAAAGCTATAACTTGCCTTTCCTTCTAAGTCTTTTTTTTTAAAGCTGAGCTTTTTTTATTATTATTAATTTCTCTCCCCCTCCCCCTGTCCCCTTTCCTCTCCCCATCCCAGTTGTCTGCTCTGTCTGTCCATTAGCTATGTGTTCTTCTGTGACCACTTCTATCCTTATCAGAGGCACCGGGAATCTGTGTTTCTTTTTGTTGCATCATCCTGTTGTGTCAACTCTCCGTGTGTGCGGCGCCATTCTTGAGCAGGCTGCACTTTCTGTCGTGCTGGGCGGCTTTCCTTTCGGGGTGCACTCCTTGCGTGTGGCACAGCATTCCTTGCACGCATCAGCACTGTAAATGAGCCAGCTCCAAACGGGTCAAGGAGGCCTGGGGTTTGAACTGTGGACCTCCCATGTGGTAGGCGGACACCCTAGCCATTGGGCCATGTGGGCTTACCCCTTCTAAGTCTTGAATGACGTTTGAGTAAGTTTTAAATCGACCTCCATGTTATTTCTTGCCTTCTTTCTTCTTCAAAATTGAAAATCCTTCAGAGGATTTCACTTCTGAAGTTTCAAAATTGATCACACTTCTATCTATAAAATTAAATCTGAACACTCACAGGGCCTAATCTCTATACTTGATGAATTTCATGGCAAGTATAACTAACAGATAAAATGTATTGATCACTTGATATTTGATATTGAGCTGTTTTAATGGGTTATCTCATTTAATCTAGATAATCAATAATATTACCTCCATTTTACAGATAGGTAAATTGAAGTGCAGAGAGGTTAAATATCAAAGGCAGATTTTGAACCCAGGAAGCCCAACTCCAAAGCCAATATTCATTATAAGTGTACATACTTACATAGGAATATTAATAATGATAATAGTATATTAGTGTGCTTCAGGTGCCAGTCCCTGCACATGTATTTTCTCATTCATCCTAACAGTGGCCCTGGGGAGATAGATACTATTATTCTCATTTTAGAAATGAGGATACTGAAACTCAGATAAATTAAACACCAAATCAAATACATACAGTAAGTGGCAAAGTATTCAGAGTGGCAATCCTAAGGCCCAGAAATTCTGTAGCAAAGGAAGTTTGTTTTTTCCCATGTATGTTCATTTACCTAAATAACTAGATAAAAGATGAATAAACTGTTCCTACAGTTCATTTCATAGTTTGTGTGTGTGTGTGAAATTTGGAACCTGTTTTTTATTCAACAAACTTTTAAATAATGGCCATTTCCCTATTGTCTACTTATAACTAGTTGAAATACTAATATATGGAGCACACAAAAAAGAACATAAAACAATATTGTTGAAATACAAGTAACTAAAACAAAGCAAGAAGTCAATAAAATGTCTTAAGAAATTTTCCATTTTTTTAAATTGAAGAAGTTGCGGGCTTACAGAAAAATCCTGAATAAAATGCAGGATCCTATATACCACTCTGTAATTAATACCTTGCATTAGTGTGGTACATTTATTACAATTGATAAAAGCACATTTTTATAATTTTACTATTAGCTGTAGTCTTTATGGCTTACTGTTTAGATTGTACAATCCCATGGATTTCATTTTTTTTTCCTAGCAATGTATATACAACCTAAAATTTCCCCTTTTTACCACATTCAAATATATAATCATATTTATAATATATAATTTGTTGTTCATTTTGTTCACAATATTTTGCTACCATCACCAGCATCCATTTCCAAAACTATTCCAGTGACTTTAAATGTGGCTAATTGAGGAAGAAAAACCAAGTTTAATTAGAGGAGAATAGAATCAATGGCACTAACCCTGTAATTTGATTAAGAACACCCCACAGTCACAGCTTCTTTCTCCCTTGATACAAGAGTATTACTAGTGCCTCTCTCATACCCATAGTTGAAGTATGTTTTTCCTTACAAATGAAAAATATCTAGAGAAGCAAGAAAGATAATGCCCAGGGGGGATTTGACATAAAAAGGATAAAAGAAAGGCAAGAAGAAGGATACATGTGTGAGAAAGAATTTGATCAAGATGTTAATATAATTTAAAAGTCTGTCAATTATTGATAGTGGAGACAGGGAAAATGTGTTGGTTGGAAAAGGGAAGCATTGTGGCTATGTGGGGATCAGAGCGTCTACATGATCCTCCGGAAGGGGATGAAAACAGCTGGGTGGGCCGTCATCACTTTGGTCAGTTTTCCCTTGCAGCCCACCTCCTCTCACTGTACCCTAGAACAGTATGGATGGTTGAGGGTTTTGAGCAGAGTTAGAGAAGTGCTATAGTAGGTATTCTAAAATTTAGCATGTAACTCAGGAAGTGCCTGTGCTCTGAGCACTAAAGCTTAGAAGGAAAGTCTTATATTTCAGAAGGATTATCAGTAATTGTTGGAAATTTTGTTTCACCTTCCCTCAGCTGTCCAATTTCAGGTATGCTGCCTTAAAAGATTAGTCACTGACATGAAGTAATTAGAATAAGTAAACTTACAGAGTCAGAATCTAGAATATAAGATACAAGGGAATGGGGTGTACATAGGGAATGGGAAGTTAAGACTGAAAATACATAAGGCTCCCATTTGGAACTGTGGACATGTTTTGGTAATGCATGGTGGTAATGGTAGCACAACATTGTAAACATAATTAACAGCACTGAATTATATAGATGAATGTGGCTAAAAGGGTAAATGTTAGGTTGTGTATATGGTAATAGAATAATAAATTTTTAAAAATCCCTAGAACTGCATTACACAGCCAGTGAACCCTAAATTAATCCATAGTTAACAGTATAATTATAAAAATGCCCTTTCATCAATTGTAACAAATGTTCTACACCCAAGCAAGGTGTTAATAATAAAGCATTATATGGAAATCCTGTATTTTTATTCATGCTTGTTCTGTAACCCTAAAACTTCTCTAATTAAAAAAAAAAAAGGTCCAATTTCACAAATAGGCATACTTTTCCCAAGTGGAATTCCCCGTGCATAAAATGTAGTTCTCTGCTTCCATCTCCGTAGATTTCAGTCTTTAGGGTTTAAACTTCTTGGACTATCCTTAGGGAAGACACATTTGGTACTTCACTTTAACTGTACTTCAGCCATTACCTCTTAATCTATTTCTTTACAGGGCCAGATGTGACATTCACAAGTCTCTCATTTCAACCTTGAATTTCCCGTGAACTATATTCAAGGTGTCCTCTTTTGCATAGGAACTCACCTACTTGATTATCTGGGACCATTCTGATGATAGTTCTGGACTTTTCAATGACTAGAATAAATTAAACACATAAAAACAGTGAACACTAACTGTGCACCTCCTATTTGCTAGGGACTTCATAAGGATTATCCAAGCTGACCCTCACAAAACTTTCACTATTGAATATTGCTACTACTACAACTCCTACTAATGGCATAGTACTACTACTTTTTTCCCCACTTTATAGGTGAGGGAACTGGGTTTTAATCCTGGTTTAAAATTTTCTTCAAATTTTTCATCAAATCTCAAATTGGGGTGAGAAGAAGATCTTTATCATACCCCATGTCTCAGGTTTTAGTTCAGAAAATATAGTCACTGTATTGATAGCTCTCTTTCTTGATTATAAAAGTAGAACAGTTCAGACATCAGGAAATACTTTGTTCTATAAGGTACATATATAAATATACATTTCTAAATTACAACCCAAATGGCAGATTTTTTGAGGGAAAATGTAAAGAATTTTTAAAATGCTTCAGTTATAGAATATTTTCTATGAAGTTTTGGAGATTCTAGAATTTAAAAACGTGACTAGTGCTGGCGGCTCAGGACTCATACTTTTCCTTTGGCCACTTACTTACTCTTATCTCCTCCTAGATTCTATAAATGAAAGAAACTTTGTCTGGAACTAATCCCTTCTTAGGGCAGAATGATGCTTTTAATTTCTGAACTAAGAATTGCAACAATTTCTCTTCTTGAAGGAGAAGATAAGTTTCTAATTCAAAGACCCTAGGTTCCAAACAGTAAAACCCAAGTCTCTTTTACTTTGAGTGCAATGGATGCCATTGTTTCTTGTTGTTATTGTTTTTTTTAATATGATTTAAGAAATAATTTTAAGAAGCTTCCAGAATATGTCTTCAGGAGAAAGCTAAATGAGGGCATCCACTACATCATTCCAGTGATGGAAATAAGTTTACAATTTCTGAAGCTACCAACAAATGTAAAATTATCCCTTAAGGAAACAAAAAGTAATTCTTATTTGGTTCAAATTTCAGTACGGGAATGGATATCAATTTATCGTGTTTTTACCTATTTCAGGGAGCCTATGAGAGTAGAGAGCCCATCAAAACCCACGGGCCTCAGAATAACAGACATCTGTTATATGAGCGCTGGGCACGCTGGGGAATGTGGTACAAGCATCAACCCCTGGATTTAATCAGGTACTGCAAATGGATCAAGAATGGAAAACAAGCCATGCTATTTTGTTGTCATTTTCCTAGACTTGTAATAATTTCATGTATCTATCAAATCATCTGTATCAGTACGGATGTAATCAGGAAAAATGAAAGTGTGATAAATTTTTTTCCAAATGAAGGAAGTTACTCCAGAAAATTATACAAGTGATGGGAGAGCTGAGAAATCAGAGAATGTGAGTCAACCAGAGATTAGTAACAGCAGGAAACAGTGGGATGAGGCGGAATTATCTGAGTCCAACCCTGGGCCACTGGGCAGGAACAGTGCCACTTCTAGAGCTGCCTTCAGAGTAGTGGCAGGGGAGGAGCTCTGAAGGAGGCATGGCAAGTCTGGAGACTGCCCTGAGGAAGAGCAGGAGAGGGGGTAGATGCTGGCTTCTCCCTTCTTTCCACCATTCAGTCATCCAGTAACCCCTGGTCTAACCTAACCAGAAGCAATTTATTAGGGTACCTGTGTAATCTACTTTTCTATGAAAATAAGTCAAAACCTGGAAAGGGCAGGTAATGTATCTGAGAGCAAATAGGAAAGTTGACCACTACAGCATCTATACCCATGTTTATCTTTCAACAAATGTTTATTGATCATCTACTTGATTTTAGGAATTATATTCTAATGAACACAACCTTCACCTTGATTTAGTCTTAAAGCACCGGTTTGTTCAGTTTTTAAAAACTCCTATGATGATTAACCATTACATTCATGATTTATACATTTTATTCTGATGGGGATAATTTACATCCCTTTTTAAAAAATCAGTAAATATATTCTAATTATCATTTAGTCAAGTCCCTAGCTAATAATTGATATTTATAGAAGGAAAGAAAAAGAGCCATTCATATTTTGAGGTGACATAAGATTGATCATTTAAATTGTATATTTAAGGGAGCAGATGTCTTTATTGTAATATTAATATACATTAACATGTTACTATAATAAGCTTCAGTCTCAGAGTAGAGCATTATCATTACATAAGAAATGAATAGACTATTGATCTGTATTTCCTAGGTGAAATCAATGAAAGAATTTAAAAAGTAAAAAAAAAAAAATGATGCTTAATGAAGGATGATTCCAGTTCTATGCCTGGTAGAACATGCACAAATTTTAGTTAGAATAACAGGCAGTGAAGTACAAAGAAAATGCAGTTCAAAAACAGAAGTGTGATTAAGGAAAAATGATGAGAGTTTTCTTCCCAGCAAGGATCGTGACCTAGGAAAATATTCCCAAATGAACTATAGAGCACTAATCTTTGAAATAATAGCTGGAACAAGACTGTCATGGTCTTATTCTTTAGGAGATGGAGACCACACAGTAATACAGCAGTCAAGTAATTATTTCTATACTGAGCTTTACAAGCATTAATGACGGTAGGCTAGGTGAAGAAAGAACAATTGAGTAGTCATTAAAACTGCCTTTTTCATCCGCCAGTCCCATATAAATTATGTTCAAGAGCTGAAAGGAAATAAAACCACTGGTTCTCTTTGCTTCAGTCAATAATTCCTGTGGTGGGAGCTAGTGAAATAAGAAAGAAGTCCACCTTTAAGCAGCTTACACTCTTATGGGTGAGGGAGAGGACTGGAGAAGTGACCAGCAATTGCCATGAAGTCATATATTAGGACACTGAAGCACTGATGAGGGGAGTATGGGGGCAAGAGTAGGGCAGGGCATCTAACCCAGGTGGAATGGATATTGGGAAAGCGTTCTTGGAAGAAGAGGTACAAAGTGAAGGCCAAGTACAAATCAGAAGGGAAAGAGGATGAAGTGAAATACTCCAAAGCAAGAACACAGCATTAATCAGGGAAAGTATCTGGGAAATGCAGAGTTGAGCTTTGTTGAGAAAGACCTAAAATAATTATGTGCATTGTGTCAGGCATAATTGTATCTGGTCACAGGTATAGATAGAGACTAAAATCTAGCCTGCTCTCAGCAACCACCCACAGGGAAGACCTTTCTCTAATTTGCCCCTGAGCAGTTTGTGTTAGGAGTGATCGATCCTGTGATGTGGAAAGTGAATAGGCACACTATTGGAGGAGAGTGAGCAAGGGAAAATTGGGTTGTAAAGAGATTTATGAGCCACATTAAGTAGTCTGGCAAAGAAATATATATATAAATTCATTTGACAATATTATCCCAATACTGACCATGTTTAAAGATAAATATTATCACCAGTTAATAGGTTCAGTAATAAGCAAAGTATTCGATGCCCTGGCTCATGAAGCTGAGTTGTTAGCCTCTAGTTTCCATCTGAAATTCTCACTATATATGGCAGCAATTTTTTCAGCATTACTGCCATTGCTTTGGGTTTACCTAAGGATCTACTCTGGATCTGCTTTGTCTAATGCAGGCGATATTTTGGTGAGAAGATTGGGCTCTACTTTGCTTGGCTGGGATGGTATACTGGAATGCTGATTCCTGCGGCATTTGTTGGCTTGTGTGTTTTCTTTTATGGCTTACTTACGATGAACACAAGTCAAGTAAGGTAAGCTGTTACCAAATTATTAAAAAGTTTTGGCCCATCTTCCTACTGGGCAAAAGCTTAAAGATAAAACTGACTATAAGGCACAAATGTTGGTATGACAGATTATTTGCTTTATTTCTGGGTTTGAGGGTTTTATAGAAAAGATCATTATGATACTTTTATGAGCAAATTCTTTTGGATAAATTGCAAGACTATTTGCCTTTTATGCCAAATTTTTAATATATGCCACATAATTCAGCAATTCAATAGACAGGTATGTATAATATATAATATATATTTTACAGCATTTTGTAGCCCAGAATACATTTTTTCAAATAACTAATAATCCCGATTTTTTTTACAGTTTACAGTTTACAAAGCCCTTCCAGATACCTTGTTTCATTTGATATAACCTTCAACTTGCAGCCATTTGGGATGAATATCCCTTTTTCCATGAGGGACCCTAACACAGTTATAGATGTCTAAATAAAACATTTATTTCATGTAAATGCTGCTCTAAGCTGTCACTCTCTTCTGAGTACATGACAGAACATGAGGTCATTTTCTAGTTTATTCCTGCTTTTTATAGGAACAGATATTTATGTATTTTCTTTGGAACCAACTAAACTTTTCATGAAAGTAGCAGAATAGATTTGACAAGAATTGAAGTTACATCAAAATTGTGATTCTTCTATTAAAGGTGAAATGACTCAAGATTTTGAAATAGAAGCAATACATTGTCATTGAGCAGAAGCAAGAGTCATTCAAGAATCAAGGAATCCTCTTAACATCACATTCTATTTAATATATCACAAGAATAGCATCAAGTCTAACCTTTGTGTGATGAAATACAAAATTTGCCAAAGTCCCTCTCCCCTCTCCTTCAAAACTCAGTATTTGCTCTTTTGGACCATCTGTTAATCATGATCTTTCTGCTGGATAGTAACCATGATAGCTAATACTAATGCTAGATTTTTCATGAGATCATAAAAATTAATTTCCCTGAAATGTCTTCAGATAGATAGATAGATAGATAGATAAAAAGATGTAAAAACTTAGAAACAGCTGCTACTCAAAAGCATTTGATATGGTCACATGCTTGTTTCAGGGTGCTCTAACCTCATTTTGAGTTTTTTTTGGTCTTTATTTTTTTAATATTACATTAAAAAAATATGAGGTCCCCATATACCCCTCACCCCTCTCACCCCACTCCTCCCCCCATGGCAACAATCTCCTCCATCATCACGAGACATTCATTGCATTTGGCGAATACATCTCTGAGCACCACTGCACCTCATGGTCAATGATCCACATCATAGCCCACACTCTCCCACGTTCCACCCAGTGAGCCATTCTAACCTCACTTTGAAAGGAAGCATCTTCTCAACAGACTCCAGCACCTACAATCTGATTTATTGGACTTACCACACTCAGCTAAGATGGAGGTGAAGAAGGACAACCACCACACCATGGAGCCTAGAGTGATTACAACTGAAAATGGGAGGATTGCATCCAGCATCCAGGTGGAATCTGAGCCTCCTCTTGACATAAAGGTGCAATGGACACAACCAATCCAGTGTCCACATAGAAGAGGTGGCATTGGATTGGGAAAAGTGGACATAATGGACAAAGGGTATGGGGAAAGGCAGGAAGAGATGAGAGGTGGAGGCGTCTTCGGGACATGGAGCTGCCCTGGATGGTGCTTCAGAGGTAATCACCGGACATTGTAAATCCTCACAGGGCCTACATGATGGAATAGAGGAGAGTATGGGCCATGATGTGAACCAATGTATATGAGGTGCAGAGGTGCCCAAAGATGTACTTACCAAATCCAATGGATGTGTCATGATGATGGGAACGAGTGTTGTTGGGGGGGGGGAGAGGGGGGGTGGGGGGGTGGGGTTGAATGGGACCTCACATATATATTTTTAATGTAATATTATTACAAAGTCAATAAAAAATAAAAAAATTATAAAAAAAAAAAAAAAAAAAAAAAAAAGAAAGGAAGCATCTTTCTGGAAAAATGCCTACCCACAGGGAAAACACCCAACCCCTTTTTGGGCATTTCCTCTGGAGCTTGTACAAGCAATAACTTCCAGAACTCAGAGGAGCGTTGTGATTTAGAGTTATGATATAATGTATGGGAAATAAAAACACCGTTTTAAAATTAGGAAAGAAGGGGAATGAATCTTAGACAATCATCTGCTGTTCTGGTTGATTCCACAGAGAACATATTCACAATGTGCTTTAGGGCATACATAGACTCCCACCTCCACCCCTAAAAGTTTTAAATGAACAAAAGGAAGTGAAAGAAATATATGTGATGCTCCAACTGATTTACCTGCTAGTAGAATAAATTAGGCTCTCTTTATATTAGATATTCTTTAACCTTTAGTACAAGGAGTGCTTTAGAAGGAATTCTCAAACTCTTCTGTATTTTATGGTATTATATTACTGCTACTTCTGTCACACTATAATTAAGATCCTGTCAGACTTTCTATTCTAAATCAAGATAAGCAGCACTGAATATCTTGACTTTTAAAATATCATGGGGCTGAAATATCAAGGTGTCAGACTTGGTTGAGTCGTAGGTGTTACCGTGGCAGGTAGTGCGGAGGAGACCGGGCTTTTATTTTGTGTTGATTTACTTTGTTAAAGTCTTTTTTGTTTTTCTGCACATAGAAAATGTTACAAAGCTGCAGGTGTGGGTTCTATTTTTTTTTTTTTTTACCAGCTATGTCTACCTAAATTAAGGCCCTATTTTTAGTTACCTTGTAGTTAACTGTAGATTTAGATGACTGTATATATGCATATATATATATATATATATGTTTATATGAATGCATTGATTTGACATAGCCAGTTATGGTCAGCTCTGTGTCTTGGAAAGAATGTATCATAAGAATTCAAAAACTAATAATCAGGGAAAAGATCCTAAATCCCACTTTTCTGGTCCTTTTTTGTCTCATTGGTATCAGAACTCATCCACAAATTTATGTGGTCTTCAGTATTGTCCAGCCTTGCAATAACTGTCAGATCCTAAAGGCCCTCCCAAGCTTTCTTCTGACACTGTCATTAGTGATAGCGTTTCTTCCATTTACTAGGTACCTGTAAAGCATCTGGCACCTTTTCAATATACCTTATTTAATATAAGGTACATTGAATAAGGTATATTCAATATACCTTATTTAATATAAGGTGGATATTATCCCCATCTAGGAATGAAAAAATTGGTACTTAAAGAGATAAGTGAGTTGATCAGGGGCATAAATCTAGTAAGTGTGACAGTTAGAATCTGTCTCATTCTAAAGTCCATGATTTATCCATGCTGCCAGTGTTCTCCCTTAACCCTATTCCCACATTGTCCTCAAATATTAATATCACCAAACAGATATTTCCTGTTCTGTACTCTGTCATTTTAAAGTGGATCTCATGAAGAAAGAGGACCTTGAAGTGGGTCCAGACATCTCTCCCCAAATGGACAAATCCCCTCTCCTCACATTATCTTAAATTTGTGGTAGTTATTACTTCTTTGGAGTTAGTATTTGACATGTATATCTATCAAGATACATAATAAGAAAAAGAAAGCCACAATTTGAGTGGGTTGTCAGGCTTCTGCAATGGAACTTAAGAGTTCAAGCTGAACTCTCACTCCCCCTCTAGTGGTTAAGTCAAATAAGTTTATTAGTGATAGTCTCAAATGACTTATTTTAAGCAAAAATAAGTTTTAAAAAATTATTAATAAGTTTTATGTTACATATCTAGTTGATCTTGGAATAGGTAACAGAAAATGGGTCTAATGATTCTGATGAGAAAAATAGGAACCAGGCTGATGACTGGGAATCTAGACTTAGCACTTTGACAAATCTGTGCTTTTATTTGACCATATGAAAAGTGGAAAGTTGATGTACTATAAACCAACTTCAACACCTGTTTAGTATGAGATTTCAATGCAGGACAAATGTGTCATTTGTGAAACATAACAATGATAGCAAGTTCATTTTAATAAATTTTTTTCTTTAAGGAGTGCATTAATTTTTCTTTTTCCTACAAATCAATAGTATTACCAAGATGACTAATACATTATTGTCCTCTTTGGCTTTTAAAAAATTTATTTTAAAGAAACTTTAGATTACATAAATGTTGTTGCATGAAAAATATAGGGGATTCTCATATACCCCACTCCCTCCTGCTCCCACGCTTTCCCACATTAACAACATTCTTCATTAATATGGTACATTTGTTACAATAGATGAATACATATTGAAATACACCACTAACTGTGGATTATAGTTTACTTTATATTTTACATTCTGTTCTGTGCAATTTTGTAAGTTATGACAAAATATATAACGACCTGTATCCATCATTGCAACATCATTCAGGACAAATCCAATGTCCTGAAAATGGCCCCATATTACACCTATTCTTCCCTCTCCCTCTCCTCAGAGCCTCTGGTGGCCACTGCCTTTATATCAATGATACAAGTTCTTCCATTACTAGAATAACAGTAAGTTTATAGTAGAATAATAGTAAGTCTACTTTAGTCCATTGTTCATTCTGCAATCCTGGGCATGGTGATGCCCACTCTTCCTCCTATTGAGAGGGGGCTTAGATCCCGTAGAGCAGATGGATGGAAATATTTTGCTTGCAGTTGCAGATTTTCTCTGTTCCTTGAGATGGATGTTGTCCATCATCATCACCTTGTTAGCTGTCCTAGGTGAGTTCAATGAACTGGAGAGTAGGTGTCACAATTCTGCTGAGATCAGGGCCCAAGTGGCACATGGACAGACCAAAGATTTAAGTCTCTTGGATATAACCTATCAAGTATAGTACTAACTATAGTTTCAAATAGAAAGGGCAGAAGAGCCATGTGTAGGAAAACCACAAAAGAGTCCAGCTCTGTCACACTGGGGAGCATAAATCCAAGGTAAGACCCACTGGCAGAGCACCAAACTCCAGAGCCGTCTGCCTTGCCTATAGTGTCTGGATGTCTCTAGAGCCCTCCAGAGTACCACTATTTGAAGCACTATTTACTGTGGCAGTCAATGAGATCCTGCTGGAAACTCATTAAGTGAAACCTCTAGAATGACCTCCCAACTCACTTTGAAATCTCTTAGCCACAAAAACTCGTTTGTATTTACCATTTCTCCCTTATGATCAAGATCTTTTTCCAGGTACATTGCTAGTTGGAATTTGGTAATGATCCCTCAGTGCCAGGGAGGCTCATCTCTGGAAATCATGTCCCATGCTGGGGGGAAGGTAGTGCATTTATTTGCTGAGTTTGTCTTGGAGAGAGGCCACATTTGAGCAACAAAGAGGCCCTCAGGAGGTAACTCTTAGCAATATATTATACTAGGCTAAAATTCAATTTCAAAAAGAAAAGGTTAATAAGTACAATCATCAATATCAAGGGCCAGTGCAATGGTCCTTCCTCCTTCATTAGGCACCACCCCTGTTCTTGGGAGAATTTTCCTGTTCCATTAGAGAATGCAGCAGAACTCCCCAGGATGGGAATTGGGTGTTCTTTTGGTTATTGTGTGGATCTCCACCCACTGTGACAATACCCCATGAACACTTGAGCACATTTATAGGCCTTAGAGGCATACCTCAGATGAACCCCTTCCCATGCATCCCCCATCTATGACACCCCACACCAATGATCCTCCCCTACAACAGTTGTGATCCTTCTGTGATCCAAAACCTCTCCGAAGACAAAGCCAAGAAAATAACCAAATAAAAATAACAAGAAAATGAGATTTAAAAAGGTGTGTTTCAACTGCTTCCTTCTATATAAACATCCTGATTACTAGCAAGATAGTGCGTATGAAAGTGGGTGCAGCAGAGCGGGTGTAGTTCAGTGGTTGAGCAACTGCTTTGCTTGTACGAGGTCCTGGGTCCAATTCTGGGTACCCCTAAAAAATAAATAAATAAATAAAAAGCTGAAAGTGGGTGCAGTATAATAAAACCCACTGTATTACATTACTATGTGGTATTATTTTTTACTATTTTTTTCCACTTTGGTTTGTGATTATATACATATAGCACCTGAATGACTCACGCATTACTTTTTGCTGCATTTCAGCAATACGTATTTGAAAACAGCCAATCTTGTGTAAAATTTGGCCAATTAAGCTTGCATTAACAGATGTATTTCCAGACAAGTTTTTCAAAAGCCTTTAAATTTCTTTCAACATTTCTGGAGCATATTTATTTAAAGAAAATTTACTCAGGGATATTAAGTGGGAAAGTTCCATGTGTGATTGACAAAGGAACAAAATGTCTTAAAGATAAGTTGCTGTGAACTCTCAGGTCGTGAGCCTTTTAAGAAATTTTTTCTTATAGATGCCTTGCTCCTGTCACAAAGTCATCTGTAATTTATGCCAAGATTTTTTAATGGCAGTGGGCATATAGCTTAAAGCACAAGTGCCACAAAGTTACATTCTAACAGCACAGAGAATATATATATATATATGTAAATATAAACTCATGTCATTATAACTAGATGTGTCAGTACCCTAAAAAAATCACCTCCAGTCTCTGGTGAACATTACTCCTTAGTCAACTGCAGTGTGGGTTATAATACTGTGTGAATTATGGCTGCTGTTCCTTTTGGAACATTCTAAAGCAATGAGATCTGGGGGGCGTCACTAGACTTGAGAATCAGCATAATTAGACTTTATTCCAGTTCAGCCCCTCCTGAGAGTTTGGTTAAAACTCCACTGGACAAACTCAGAAGATTAGCCTGGGTTCCATGAAGTCATATGTAAAAGTGACTTTATTTAAAAATAAAGTCCTGCAAGTATCACTTGAAATATGCCCTATCATCATTAAATACCTTGGTGTAGTGAAATTTCTAAAATCAAAGAAGCAGACAACCACTGTATAACAAATGTCCTAAAATATTTGAGTTGGAGCCACAGTTTAAAGCTCTGCCATGCCTGCCCACCACTCCCACTATTTCCATTCCTTCCCCATATCCTCCCTGCCTTGCGTCTTTGCACAGGATAAGCTGTAAGGTCTAAGCGTCATCCTAGACACAGCGGTCCATGCTTTCTCTTTCTTCTTTGATTTCTCAAGCCAGGAAATTTGTGCAGCCACTGAAGTTTTCATGTGCCCTCTCTGTGATAAGAACTGCTCAATGCAGAGACTCAACGACAGCTGTATTTATGCCAAGGTGAGTGCGAACTCACATTATCACATTCTCCTTCCAGAGCTCTATTTTTTTCTAAGAAACAAGGATTTAAGAAATCCTTTAGCAAGTTTTTTCTTTATCATAATTATATTTCTGAGTGAGCCAACAATCATTAGTGACTTGTGAATTTAAAGTCGGACTGCTGCATTTACAAATATCGTTATTTTAAATCTTGGTATTTCTTCATTTTTTAAATAACTAATTATTGCCATCATTGAAGTAAACTTCCTCTTAGAATGATATCTAGATGCTTTTTAGAAGAGGTATGATTATTTCCATTGCTAATGATTAAACATGTGTCATCCGTGAAGTGTCATAAATTTTTTAAAAAATTTGATTTTACAGAGAAAATGATACTACACCAAAAGTTCTCAAGTTGCAGCTTATTAGAATCACCTGAGGCACCTTTAAAATTACTAAAGACCAGTTTATATGCCAGAGTAAATAAATCAGAATCTTTGGTTTGGAACCCAAGTGTCAGCACAGTTTAAAGCTTTTCATGTGATTCCAATGTGCACTGAAGTTTGAGAAGTGCTGTATCTACCATTGTTTTTTTATTTTAAATTTAAACAGCTTTATTGAGTTATAATTGACAGATAACAAATTGCACATATTTGAAGTTTATATTTTGATGTGTTTTGATATATGTTTACACCTGTCAAACCATCACTAAAATCAAAATAATGAACATACTTCTCACCTCCAAATATTTCCTCATGTCCTTCTTAATCCCTCCTTCCCAACCCTTCCCATCCCTCGTGCTCAGGCAACCAAATACATTCTGTCATTATAGATTAGTTTGTATTTTCTAGACTCACATAGATGGATTCATATGATCTGTATTTTTTTCTCACTTCTTTCACTCAGAATAATTATTTTGAGTTATCCATGTTCTACTGTTTATGAATAGATCACTCGTCTTTTTTTTTGCTGAGTGATAGTCTATTAAATGGTTATACCACAATTTGCTTATCTACTAAACTATTTTGAACATTTGCATTGTTTCTAGTTTTTGCCTCTTTCAAGGAAAGTGCTGTGAACATTTATCTACAGATCTTCTATGGAAAAATGCTATTATTTCTCTTGGGTAAATACATAGGAATGAAATGGTTGGGTCATGTGATGGATGAATGTTTAATCTTTTAATAAATTTCCTATTTCCAAAGCGTTTATACCATTTACATCCATACCAGCAGTGCATGAGAATTCCAGTTTCCCATATAGTCACTGATTCTCTATTCTAATATATTTATAGAGGTATCTCATGGTTTTGACAAATATTTCCCTAATGACTAAAGATTTTGATTATCTTTTCATGTGCTTGTTTGCCATCCACATATCTTTTTTGGCAAAATGTATATTCAAATCCTTTATTTTTAATTGAGTTGTTTATTTTCTTATTGCAAGTTTTAAAAGTCCTTTATATAATCTGGACCTAAGATTTTTGTAAGATAACATGATTTCAAATATTTTCCCAGTCTATGGCTTGTCTTTTTATTCTCTTAACAGTGCCTTTAAAGAACAGAAGTTTTTGCTTTTTTTAATTTGATGAAGACCAAGTCCAATGTATCATTTTTTTTCTTTTATGGCTCTGCTTTTATTGTTGCATCAAAACTATTTGCCTGACCCAAGGTTACAAAGATTATTCTGATTTGTGATCCATTCTGAGTTAATTTCTGTGTATGGTGTGAGGTATGCATCAAAGTTCCATTTTTTTCTGGCATGTGGATATCCAGTTGTCCCAGCACCATTTGCAGAAAAGACTATCATCTCTCCATTGACTTGCTTTTGCACTTTTGTCAAAAATCAATTTTCTGTGTATGTATGGCTCTATTCTAGAGTCTCTATTCTGTTCCATTTATTTATTTATCTATCTTACTGGCAATACCAAACTGTCCTGGCTACTCTAGCTTTTGAAAACATCCTGAAATCAAGTAGTATTAATCCTCCAACTAGATTTATCTTCTTTACGTTGTTTGCCTATTCTAGGTCCTTTATATTTCCATATGAATTTTTAAAACTATCAATTTCTACAAAAAGCACTATTGGAATTTTGATTTTGATTGTGTTGAATACAAAACTTGGAGATGATTTGACATCTAAACACTATTGGGTTTTCTAACTAAAGAATACAGTATACTTCTCCAGTTTTTAGGCCTTCTTTAATTTCCCTCAGCCATGTTTTGAAATTTTCACAATTCTTCCATATCTTTTGTCAGATTTATTCCTAGTTATTTCATATGTTTTTATTGTAAATAGTATTTAAAATTTTAATTTCCAATAATTTATTGCTAATATGTAAAAATAAAATTGAGTTGTATATTGATATTTTGTTCTACAACATTGTTAAACTTACTAGTTATAGTAGCTTTTTTGTAGAGTCCATCTCTTTTTCTTTATAGATGGTTGGGTAGTCTGCAAATAATGACAGTTTACTTCTTACTTTCCAATCTAGATGCCATTTCTTTCTTTTTGCCTACTGCACTGTCTAGAACCTCCAATACAGTGTTAAAGTGATAAAAATAGACATCTTTGTTTTATTCTTGATCTTAGTGGAAACGTTTTCAGACTTTTTCTTTTTTAGTTTGTTTATATGGTGAACTACATTGATTTTTTACTATTATATCTACCTTACATTGCTGGAATAAACCACACTTGGACTTGATATATTATCCTTTTTTTATATTTTTGGATTTGACTTGCTAAAATTTTGTTTAGAATTTTTGCATCTATCTTCACAAGAGATATTGTTCTGCATTTTCTTTTCTCCTAATGTTCTCATTTGGTTTTGATTTCAGCATGTTAGACTCATAGAATCAATTGAGAAGTAGTCCCTCTTTTTCAATTCTATGGAAGAGTTTATGTTGAAATTGTGTTTTCTCCTGATATTTTTAGCTAAATGTTTATCAAAATTTAAGTGAGTTTATCAATTTTATTGAGCTAGTTTTGAAGAATTAGTTTGAAGAACTAGCTTTAGATTTTGTTTCCTTGCTTTCCGATTTCTATTCATTGTTAATTCACTGTGTTAGTCAGCCAAAGTGGTGCTGATGCAAATACCAGAAGTCTGTTGGCTGTTATAAAGAGTGTTTATTTAGGATAGAAGCTTACAGTTACCAGGCCATAAAGCTAAGTTATTTCCCTCATTAGTCTACTGCCACGTATTGGAGCAAGATACCTACCAATGTCTACATGGATTCAGGCTTCCTGAGTTCCTTTTTTCCTCAGGGCTCGTGTCTCTCTGGTCTCTGCAGCTACAAACTATCAGAGAAATGGCTTGTCTCTCTTCCCAGGGCCTTCTCTCTTTCCTCATGACCAAGCTCATATGTGTGCTTACTTCCTGGGGCTCCAGCTCAAAACTCCAACCTCCCTTCTCTGTGTTGTGGTATCTCTGTGTGTCCCTGCCCACCAAGGGGGCAGGAATGTGAAGTCCTATTGACGTGGCCCAATCAAAGCCTTAATCATTCTTTAATGAAGTAAAAGTAAAACCTCTGAATCCAATACACTATAATATGCCCAGAAAATAAGACCAGTTTGCAAACATAATCCAATATTTCTTTTTGGTATTCATAAATAATATCAAACTGCTACATTCACTCAAATATTTCTTTCTTTCTTGTATTTATCTTGGGATTCATTTGCTATTCTCTTTCTAGTTTCATAAATTGGAACCTGTGGACATTGTAAGACATCTTTCTGCTTTTGTAATATAGGTGTGTAGTTCTATAACTCTCCTCCCAAATGGTGCTGCTTTGGCATTTCCCACACATTTTTAAATTTTTTTTTTTCCACTGCAAAATGCTTTCTAATTAACCTTTGATTTCTTCTTTGACACATGAGTTATTTAGGAAAAATTTCATTTCCAAATATGTGGGGATATTACAGAGGTCTTTTTGTTATTGATTACTAAATTATTACCTTGTAGCAAGGAACATACTTTGTATGACTTTAATCCTTTTTAAAATTTATTGAAAAAAGTTTTATGACTGAGATTATGGTCTGTCTTGTTTGAATCCCTATACACTTGAACAGAATGTGTATCCTGCTAATGTTGGGTGGCGTATTAATTCAAGTTGTTTGATGGTGGTATTCAAATCTTCACTTTTATTGATTTTTTGGTCTTCTTTTCCTCTCAGTTATGGAGAGAGGGATATTAAGATCTCAGATACTAATTATGGATTTGTCTTTTTTCTCCATGTGGTCCTATCAGTTTGGGTCCTATTTATTTTTGAAGCTTTACTATTGTGTGCATAAATTTTCAAGATGCTTATATCTTCTAAATGAATCAACCCCTCTGTCATTATCAAGTGGCTTTCTTTATCTATGATAATATCTACTGCTCAGAAATCTACATTGTCTTATATTAATATAGCCACCCCTTCTTTTGTTTAGTGAAACTAAGGTATATCTATTTGATTTCTTTTAATTTTAACTTCTTTTGATCTTTATGTTTATACTCTATATACAGTATATATTTGGGGCTTGTTTTTTTATTCAATTAATAAATTATATAATTGTTGCCTTTTAATTAGGTTTAGACTATATTAATTAATCTGAGTATTCATATAGTTAGGCTTTTATCTTTCACCTTGTTCTGTTTTCTATTCATCGATCTTTTATTTTACTCCATTTTCTGCCTTCTTTTGGGTTAGTTTTATTTTTATGTTGCTATTTTATCTCCCTTAGTGGCTTATGTTTGTTTTAGAGTTTATAGTATGCATCTTACTTACCTTGTTTTGAGGCAGTATTTTCTTATCACTTTTTGCAAAAGTTAAGTGCTTTAGAGATATTAGATGTAAGTACACACATCCCCCTCCTCACTCATGCATTTCAAATATATATGAAAGTCTTAAGGGCACCAGCAACCATATATGTATACTATTTCTCCTTTTACTTGAGCAGATCAAATGAAACACACTGATATTCTATGACTACTAAAGACAGGAAATATTCACATATGGCAGAGTGATAAGGTGAGGTAACTGTCCTAGGAAACACTAAACTGAAGGGGCCTTTCTTATGGTGCAGAAAAGATATCCATCCTTTTCTCAGAAGAAAAGAGTGTGTATAGGGACAGGTTTGTGTGAATCAATTCACTTAATGACACTTAAAAGGAAAGGTGGGAAAGTTAGCCTACGGAGGAGAATATGGTCTAATGGAACAAAACAAGATAAAACTTCCACTAGGGTGAAACATCTAATGTGACATGTATTTGTACCTCTGGCTAAGATAAAATGTAATTTTTTGCTTTATTCCTTAAAAATTAGAATTCTATCTTTATTGTATTGAAATAAACATTCTACTTTAATAATAGTTTGTAAGCTTAAATATCTAGAAGTTTCTTGATGGGCAATAAGATGGGCAAGAAGTTACTTGATGGGAAATAAGAAAGCACATTTTTATCAAAGGAGCAAGCAAACCAGTCTAGAATCTTTGAGTCATATGATCATCTGGCCATATGATCTAAGAACTTATCAATTCCTTATGGAATCAATCACCATTTGTAGCTAACTAATAGGAAATTAAATATTCCATGTTTAAAGAAAGTGTGTGTATAATTATTCCCTTCATAATTTCAGAGATGTGTTTTCATGGGAAAAATCTTGGTCCCAACAAATGATAAATATTGTATTTGAGTATGCTAACATTTCCTTTGATGACTACTGTGATTTTTAAATCTTAAAAGTATGGTCATACAGGTTTTACTATGCGCAAGGTTTAAGACTGAGTAAATGAGAGAGGGCAGAACTCCAGGCCAAACTCTCCCCCCCATGCCTGGAGTAACAATTGGCCTGCAGGGTTGCCAGGTGGCAGCTGCCAGAACCTTCTATTATTCTAAACCTAACAAACAATTTTAGAGAGAGATCCAGAAACTACAGTGGAGGAGATGTAGACTTTAAGTTCCCAATCTAATACAAAATTTATAGCCTCCACTAGTACCCACATTTACTGATTTCTAGCTATCCTTGGTGTCAAAGATAATGGAAAATTTGTGATTGAATACAACTTTATTTGAGGCTTACTCATATTAACCATGTTGAAAAAAATGCATGACCATGCTTCCCTCTTCATAACAGATTATTTTTCTAATATAGCTCATTACAAATATACATTTTTAGATAGAACAGGGATCTTTTAGCTTTTAGGAAGGTCTGGTGTTTTGCTTTGGGAATTTTCTGGTGATTTTAGCTGGAGCTTTCTTTAGTATACCTGGTGTTCATTATCTATTAGGCAGAAGGTCACTTCCCATATAGTCTCCTGTCGGTCATGGTTGCTAATCGGGAGCCAACCATGGACCACTTGATTCTTCCTTCCCTCTCCTCCATTTCCAGTCATCAGCTCCTAAAACATTGTCTCCTTGGTCTCTCATATAATACATGCCACATGTGATGCTCTAGTAAATCTAAAGTAATGTTTGTTTTCCTGTAGTTATCCCCTCCTAGGGAAGTTTTTGAAGCTATGCTTAATTCCCATTCTAGATTTATCTCCCATTACATGCATATGACCCACTATTATATGAATATTTTAATATAACTTGCTGTATGTCATGGATGTGTTTCTAAAAAGTTAACATTTATATTGAGCAAAAAAAAAAAAATTACCTAAAAGATTGGGTAAGAAAAAGCTTTTTAAGGAAAATAGGTTACATAAATTCTGACAATCATGCTCCTACAGCACAATTGTTATTAACTATAGCTTGTTGTTTGCCACATTCTAAAAGTATGGCTGTTTCTAGAGCAGGGGAGTCATTATTTCTTGGTGACCTTTAAGTTCTCTGCATAAAGTGTCTGTTCTAACATTCTAAGAGGCTATTTCCTGCTCTAGATTTGTTTAGAAAAGAAAACAGACAACTGTTCAGTTGCTTGGCAGCCTCAGGTGTCTCTGTGGGATGCTTTTGGAAACAAAAATGCTGGATTACCACAGTGTGTGATTTTATGAGCTCTGTAGGAGAATTTATTTATGATCCTTTTCCCTCCTGTACATAATGTATACTGATAATTGTTCTGAAAATCAATTTTTACAATGTTTTTAGAATTCCCAAGCCTTAACAGATTCATAGAATTTTAGAGCAATGTAGGTTATCTTGACAAGCTTCCAAAACAAGCACATCTTTTTACGTTGATATTTTCAATAATGTTGCATTATAGAAATGCATATTCTATGGCTATCTGTTTTGCATATTGTTTTACAGCATGTTTCAGGTGTTACAATTAAAATATACCTTAGTGCTGTGCTTCAACTCCCATTGAGCAACCTCTAGATTTTAGACTGAGCAAGAAAGATTCTTTCCTCTTTCCACTTCCTTTTGATGTTTCTAGCCCATATAATTGGCCTCTCCCTCCTGTGAGTACAGAGACTCTATTTTTCTCTACACTTTCTATGGTGTTTATATGACTGCCAAGCATCTATTGTTTTAATTTCCTTTACTAACATCTAAATATATTGCAAGCATTATGCAAATGAAGAGAAACAAAAGTAAATTTAAATGAGAGTTTATTAAAATCAAACAATATTGTATAACTGTGCATTTTTTATCAAACTTCAAGTAATTTCTGATTCAAATACACCTGTTCTATATCCCAAATGTTCAGAAATTTATTAAACCTCCTAAAACAACTTAACATGGGATTAATATCCTCTTGTAGTCACTACTGCACCCCTGATACATTCTAAAAAATACGTGAGAGTAGAGAGAACATATTAATACCTTTCCATTGAAGTGCTGCTGATTGGCAAAAGCCTTCATTTTGAAACTTTCCACTCCTGAAAGTTTTGCTAACAGATAGGGCAACTAGGTACACTTCTCCGACAAAGCTAACCACATACTGCCAGATATATACTTTGACTATTTCTGGCTCACAAATACTTGCAAATGGTGCCAGAATGTCTTGTGAGCAGAACTGGGAATGGAGTACAAAGGAAACCAAGAAAAGAGGAAACAGACTGTTTTTTCACTTCTTTCCATGAGAAAAATAACATAAAATGGTTTCAAAACTCACAAAAGGATCTCATCATCCTATATTTACAAACCATAAAATGATTCCATTGAGAAAAAAACTCATAGTACCTCAATATAAACAGTAATCACTGGGTTAGTATAATCAATAATGTGACTAAAACTTTTGTTTGTTTTCCAAGGTGACATATTTGTTTGATAATGGAGGGACAGTCTTCTTTGCTATTTTTATGGCAATATGGGGTAAGTATGTTCTTTCATAACTTATTTTCTACCTGTCATTTTCTGCAGTATGTCTACAATACTGCTAGATTACAGTATTTCTACACACACACACACACACATAAACATACAGAATCTATTCCATATACAATAAAACAATAATGTCAAACAGATATTAATTCTTCTTGCTGTCTAACAACTTAAAAACGTATAAATTATGTACACGTATATTCTTTGGCTAATTTTTAAATTATATTTCTCATTGAGTTTTTAAGGCACCAAACTAGCCTAAAGTGTATTCATCCAGGTTGGAATTCTCCAACCCTTAAAACCTTTTAGAGAAGTTCTTGCTTCCCTGGTTAGGTTCAGCTTTCCTACCAGGACCCTGCTGAATACAAAGTCATTGTCAACCTGACTACTCAAAGGGCTGACCATGTATGTGTTAAGGCAGAAAAGCAAAATGTACTAGAATATGTCTCTCCATTCCTATTACTTTAATTTCCCAGGAATGGGATCTCTGTGCCATGTCTTTCATCTAGCTTCAAGCCCAAAATAAAAGAATCTCCCTTCCAAATTTTCCTTCAAGGGAATACCAGCCTTGAAGTACAGCTCTATAATTGCAAGGGGAGTAATGACTAGTCAACTGTTGGTTTCTGTCCAGAGGTGGGAGAAATAAAAATGCAGTTTGGGTTCTCTGTTGCTATTGAAGCAATTTTATTATTAAGTTACCAGGCAGGGCTGTCTTCCAAACACATTCCAAACACATCTCCTACTAAGGAAAAAGTAGACCAAAATCTAAGTTAAGGTTACTTTATAAGATACTTCAACACAGCCAAAAATTGTAAGAAAGAAGAGCTTTTGGATGATTTATCCTCCTTTTGTGCTTCTGCTGTGAGTCTTGTGCTTTTACAGTTCTTCCTGGCACAATCCACATGACTGTGACCTTGCATCATCTGTTAGAAGATGGGTTTGTGAGAAGGCCAGGATGTAAGTGAACGCTTGTCATTTGAAGTCATTTTTTTTTCCCTATAGTCTTATACTGGGGTATGAAGTGGAGGTATGTCATCCATTGGAATGCCATCACATGCATTTTCTCGGCCTTCTGGCATAGATAAATCAATCACAGAAGGGTTGTAGTAACTAGAATTCCCAAAACTCACATCATAAGGTTCTGGTACATTATCTAATCGCAGAACTAAAAAAAAAACAACAACAAAAAGGAAATTGTTTTATAGTGACAATATAGAAGATGTATACTCAGGTATCTTTCAGAATCTAAGAATTGTTCTAAATGTTTAAGTGGATATATACGCCTTTTGTGTAGGCTTTTTCAGGTATTAGTTTTGAATTTTTAAATGAAATCTTTTTCAAATCACATCTCTTTCTGAGACTAAGAGAACAGTTTTATTTCAAAATTTCATTGCTGGTGGACCAAACATAAAGAACCTAAGGGGAAGTCTAAGATCATGTATATTACAGAAGGAAAGATAAAAACTATAGCATGGGACTGAATAAGATAGTAAAACCTTGCGTAAAACACGAATATGAGTGATATTGCATATATAAGACTGTTTTTACAAAATATAAATACAAATATACTAGAGAGAAGGAAACAGAATAGCAGCTATGTTATGGCAGGGGAAGCATAGAGAGATTGAGAGGTGATGAGTTTTGTTTGTGTTTGTTTATTATTATTATTATAATAATGAAAGTGGTCTAAGAATGATTGAAGTGATGGATGCACAAATATATGACTACACTGAATACCACTGATTTTACACTTTGGATGGATTTATGCTTTATTAATATGTATCAATAAAATTGATTTGTTTAAAAAAAACCTAAGGAAGAAATCACAGCAAAAATACATCAATACTATATGAATGAAGTAGCATGGGCATGTGACTTATTGACTTTTGAATCTTGCAATTTCAGAGCCTTGTCAACATATTTAGAATCTTTAAATCCTGATGTGAAAGTCAGGAGCATTAATTTTAATATTTGTCATTATTATATCAAGTATTTCAACATCTTTTCTGGTTAGCTGTTGAAACTAGAAATGGAAGAGAATTATTTGTGAAAGCTTGTATTTCCATCTGATAAATGCAATTTGTCATGTACTTTTGATTTTCTGGTTGATGATATAGGAGTTTTTTTTTTCCTTTTTCAAAATATAGTCAAGTCATTTATGAAGTTGAATTTATTTTCAAAGGGAAATACTCATGCACTAGGCATCTTTATGACTGTTTCCATCATTTAATTCTTCAATTAGTTGTCTCCATATACTTGCTTACCTACTCCTTATGTCACTTTTTTTCAAATTGGGCTCCAAGAAGCCTTTGGGATTTGGGAAAGGTGTTTCAATGCCATCTTGAAAAGGTAAAACAGTGATGGGATTGAGTTATTCTTTTATGCCTCAATTATAACAGTTTACTTTGTATCTTTTCAATACACAGATTTTGCATAAGATTACAGGTGGGGATGAGATTATGAGGTTAAAAAACAGTTTGTAATCCAATTTTGTTAGAAATCCTATCCTTTAATTTTCTTTTATATGGACTTAGTAGAAACGCATAAGGAGAATTCAGTTTAATTTACAATTAATCAACTTGGCTCAGAAAATGAGTAGTATGTCAAACATTATCTAAATTTATCAAAAATCAATGACTGTATCCATAGCATCCAAGAGGGATATTTATTGTTACGGTGCCAAGAGTCCATTTTGAAAACCAAACTATCAATATATTTTTTCCTAAAGGAAAGAGTCAAGCATATTAAATTATTTCATTTCTGTTCTAATTAATATTATAGCATTTAAAGATCCAACTAACTGAATTATTCAGAGCTGATACATTTCTCATTCATAGATATTATGGTTGGCTTCTCCCATCCCATGAGAGAAAAATTCCTGAATTAAGGGATATTGTGATACATACTCAAATATGCAACTCATTAGAGATTCTGTTTTAGATACTTATTAAGATGTTTAAGGAAAAGCTATAGTATCTATGTAAACTTTAGAAGCCCTCCAAATTAAAATAAATCTCTGTTCAAACAACTGCTACTAAGAGATCAAAAAATGGAAAAGAATGGGTGCGGTGAATTGCTGACAAAACTGACCACTTCTTAATAGCATACCATTATCTTCTATATTTATAGATATGTTATAGTTTCTGGGATTATTCTTTAAAACCAATTTTAATGCAATGAACAAAAGTTTGAAATGATTTTTAGAATTCACTCACTGGTTCATAATTATTTTGGATATGTTGTTTGATAAACAGAGAGTGCATCAGAATAAATCTTTTATCTATTTCTGTTATATGAATCGCTGTATTCGCAATGAAGCGAACATTCACATCTTCATTTGATTAAAATAGCTGTGTGCAGGTCAAGTTCAGAATGTTGTTTTTACCTGGTTCATTTCTTTCATCATACAGTCGCTGATGGGAAAATGAATCTGTTTTTCTTCTCCTGCACAACAAGTAGCCAACAAGACTAAGCAATGAAGCACCTAGAATAGCACCTAAAATGGCCCCGAATAATACTCCTGTATTTCTATCCTCTAGAGAAGAAAAAAAAAGCAAAATTAATTTCATATAAGAAATAGAAAATTATTCAAAGAACAGACATATATACATGTAGACATTTGTTATATCAAAGAATATTTAACAATGTTTTAAAAAAGTAAATAACAGGTAACTTTGTGTGTATGTTCTGTTTATGTTGGTAAAATATACTTTCTAATAAAATGATAATCCTGATTTATAATTTCCTTGAAATACTCCTAAGTCTTAGTTTATAATGTTTCTCCTTAATAGCATCAATAATACTGAAATGACACATATGTACTCTATTTTGAAAGCTATATTAAGGTTTTCATCAATTCTAAGTCTCTAATCATCTTAAAGATGAAATGAATTTTGAGCTTGTTCCTATAAATAACTCAAGAGTAAAAAACTAATCAGAGTAACTAGGTAATAGAAAAAGAGTCCAAAATAGTATCTAATAGAATTAGGTTCATTGTTCAACTTTTTGTGACCCCAATATCCAAAGATTTTGTGTTTTACTTTTTTATTTTTATTATTTTTTTTTGCATTTTTGAGAAGCTTATTATTAAAGAAATAGTCTTCATAAAGTCTCTGTATATGACTGCCCAATTCTAAAACATTTTAACCTTCACATTGAAGAACAGTAAAATTTTTACTAATATAACAAAAGAAACACCATTAACTACATTTTCCTTAGGTAAGAGCAATAAAGAGTAAGTACTCATTATTCTCAATCTGTATATCAAGTTTAGAAAAACAATGAGAGAATATTTTTAAACATCTCTAATAAAATATGGGGGTATTATAAATGAAAGGATTGTTGAAATTATAACTAAAATGAATATATATACATCCTCAATAAACTGGTTGTGAGCTCTAATAAAGCCTAGCTTTCAGCATTTAAATTTTTCTCTGTTCACTGGTAGCACCTTTCCCATAGACATTTGTATATGTGATTTGGATTTTACATTAAAATAGTTTGTAAGAAAATTTCATTGGATGTCAGTGAGTTCATGGAAAGAGAACAGTATTCATTAAAGAACATTTCAGTAAAACAAAAACATGCTTAGTCCTTAAAAGATAATCTAGCTTGATGAATGAAATATTAAATTTTACAGATCTTTTCTATTTTATGTTTTCAGGCTTAACATGTAGGTCCTAAATAAGACCCCATAAATGCCCACATAATACTATTTTCTTGTACTATTCACAGCAAATTTACATTCTTATACCTGTTCATTATGTATTCAGTTTAAAATAAAGGAGTATTTCTTTCCATTGCATTTGTTTTAAAAGTTTTTATTATCAGTGTTGTTCTACTATTTTACTGCCCTGTGTTGCTATGTGGTATCATATTATTTATAAAATTGTTCCTTTGTTTAAATTTTCAAAACTTAAATATATGTTTTTAAAGTTCAGTATTATAATAATCATAAAAGCATGTGACATGCCAGTCTTTCTAAAATTCAGTGAAAATTTTTACCCAATATCTCAAAATTACACTACTGCTTTGGTTTCCAGCTCTCTTTTTCTTCCTACAGCCTAACCTACTTTGAATTTTGTCCTACTGTCTTCCCACACATTCCAATACTGCAATGACTGTTATATGTTCACTTAAGCCCTGAAACTCCTTTACTATATCCAGAGTGTTTGGAGGCTCCCCAAAAGTCAGAACTAACATACTATTACATTTTCCTTTTTTAAATTTTTTTGTTTGTTGTTTTTTTATTTAGAGTAGCACATTTATTAGACTTATCTGTGTGACTTACTTGGAGGTACAATTTCACACAAAAGGAAAGTTGGATCCATTTATATTTACCTTCTTGGGAATCTGGTGTATTTGGAAAGAGTTTTGAATTATTGGTGAATTTTAGGGTGGGCTGTGGAGTTGTTTCTTTGTAGGGGGTAAATCCAGCCAAGTTACCGCTGGTTGTGGTAAGCCATCGAGTTGGTTTTGTTACCAGTGGGGTCACAGACGTGGTGGTTGGTGCTGTAGACGAGTTGCTAACTATGATGGAATTGTTGTCAGAAGCACTTTCCATGATATCTTTGGGCAAAGTATTCAAAGACCAAGTGAACTCTTCTGAAGGCTTAGCAGATACAGCTTTGGGAGGTGCTGAGACTGGAGAAGGCTTTTCATCTGCAAGAGATGAATTCTGAGGCAACTTAGAAACAAAGCTATGGACCAAGTGAGGGTTTGTGAAAAACGTGGTTGTGGTACTTGGATTCTCAGAAGAGCTGTCTATTGAGAAAGCACTGGGGGAATTTGCTGTTCC
This sequence comes from Dasypus novemcinctus, assembly GCF_030445035.2. Taxonomy (NCBI): domain Eukaryota; kingdom Metazoa; phylum Chordata; class Mammalia; order Cingulata; family Dasypodidae; genus Dasypus; species Dasypus novemcinctus. Next base: position 66,022,657 of record NC_080682.1, on the reverse strand, counting down.
ACGGGTTTTGTTTATTATATCCAAGAAAGAGGAATTACTTGCCTGTGGCCTAGGGATTTCCCTATTTTCTTTATCTGAGTCTAATTTTGCTTCATTTTCCACAGAAGCAGTTCCATTTTCCTTTTTTAAGCCTTCTGCAATACGTTGTCTTGTGTTTATGTCTGGACTTTGTTTTCCATGGACTCCAAAGACTATTGAGCTCAACAAAATTGAAATCAACAGAATTTTGACTGATGTCAACATTGTAGCCTTCTTTGAGTATTGGTGTTACTAAGGAGGCTCTGAAAGAAAATAACAGTTTAAATTAGTAAAAGAAGTTTTCTATCTTCATTTCTTTTAATGGATTTGTATTTTTAAAGTGATAAAAATCTAGAGATGTAATGGAAGAGAGATGACAATATTCTCTTCCAAACACTTATGTTTGTTTTTGGATTATGTATTAAAACTATAGTCACTAAGTTCTATTTTCCATATAATATTCTTTTCTTCCTTCCTTCTAGAGAAATACTATGCAATACTATGCAAAAATATGGTCAAGCCAGATGCCACCATTTCAAATATCATTTAGCTTGGGACAAGTTAAAACATATTATTTTTTACTAGCTATAGTTATGCTAATTGTGTGTATATATGGGAGAGGAGAGAGGGGGGAAGGAGAGATTGAGGGAGAGTGAGTGATAATAGTGGGATATAGAACTGATTGGTTTCTTCAATCTATTCACAGAAATAAGCTTTATATAAAAATTTCATTTGGCATAATTATTTTTTAAAAACTTATGTTACTGATTAGATACTAATTGTATCAAGCCAGGAATTGCACTTAGTTTGAGCTAGTTGCATTTTAAGTTAACATCTCTTTATTTATTTATTTTCTGTAATACTTTTCATTCTATGATACCCTTCTTCTGATACAATCCCACATCAAGGAGAATTAGAGAGACTTTTAGATTTTAGGAGATTATTTTAATCTAACTCATTTTATAAATGAAGAATATGATTTGATGGGGAGTGTGGAAAAAATTCACTTAGCTGGGTAGAGGCAGATCTGGGGTTTAAAGCAACGGTATTTACTTCCAATCCAGGCACACCTTTCTGCTTCTTTAGCAGGAAAGTGACACAGGAATGAGATGGGGAAAAGCTTTTGTAATCAGGTATATATTAAAATCCTGGTATCTCTCACAAATGGTTTGTGAAAAATAATCATCATAATCAATTACTTTCTCATTGTTGTAATAATCATACTGATTTCATGGTGTTGCTTTGAAGACTAAGTGAAGTGATCCAGGAAAGGTAGAAGCACCCTGAACAATAGCTGATCTAGGGGAGCTGACGTAGCTCAAGTGGTTTTGTGCCTTCCCATGTAGAAGATCCTGGGTTCAGTCCCCAGTAACTCCTAAAAAAAAACAGCAGCAACAAAAACTAATCTAAAGTAAGCACTTAATAGACATTATTTCTGGAGTATATTGCCATTTACAAAGTTCACAACTATTATCTCACTTGATCCTCACAATGATGACTTAAGACAAAGAGTAGAGCTTGTTTTATCCCCCATTAGAGATGAAGAAACAGTCTCAGAGTGACATGCACCTTGCTCAAGTCATACAGCTAGTTCATTGAAGAGACAGCACTTAAAGCCAAGTTTATTGACTCCAACGTAACTAGATGCTAAATTAAAGTGATGTGCTTTTAATTGAATATATGTATATAACACACACACACTCAAGCAAATGAAGTCTAAGAACTGATTTCCTGTTTTTTTAATGGGACATTATTTTTCACTAAAATTCTGATGGAGCAAAGAGTAACTGCTATTATTTACATCCAGTATTACCTGCCATTTCTCAAGACCTTTCACTGAAACTATAACAAATAATTTTAGCCGTGTTCATACTGATTTTTCAGTAGGGTCTAAGGAGTCTGTAAGACTCCCTTTGATTATCTTTGAGTTTCAAGTGCTGCCGTCTTACTTAATGGTTTCTCACACATCACAGCAACTTTCATGTATCTATCTAGAGCATGATATAATATCATCCTTTAAAAGCTTTTAGTAAAAAGTCCCTCCCTGAGGATTCCTAAAGTTTTAGAAATGTTAAACATATTAAATTAACATTTCACATGCCCTATGATTATCACTCAATAAAAGTATTCTTAAAAACAAAGACAAGCAGACATATAAAAACGTTTATAGCAGCATTATTCATAAGAATCTCCAATATAAATGTCCATCAGTAGCAGACTGGATATAAATAATGGAATAGTCATACAATGAAAATTAGCAAACTGCAGCTACATGCAACACAGTGTAGAGCTTAGAAAGCCAGTGACTTGTGATTTCATAAATATAAAATTCAACAACAGTCCAAAATAATGTCAGAAGTCAGGGAAATGGTTATCTATGGAAAGTAAGAAGATTGACTGGGAGAGGGCATGGAAGGGGCTCCTGGGATGCTGGTGAATGTTCTGTTATTTGAACTGGTAGTGATTATAAGGGTGTTTGTTTTGTGATAATTCTGTTTATTTATATTTATGCACCTTTCTGTGATAAACAAGAAAATTGGGTTTAAGTCCTAAAATTTGGTAATGTAATTGGCAAATATATAATCCTCATGCATTATTATATCAGATGCTTTATACATTTTCCTCATTCAATTCTTACCAAAAGCAACAAAAAAACAAACAATAAGGAAGGAATTAGCAATCCCATTTTACACATGATTAAAATGGTGCATAAAAATGTAAATAACTTGCTCAAGGTCACACAGCTAATAACTGAGAGATAGGGTTAGGATCAAACTTTGCTTGTGTGTCTAAGTTAAAACTAGTATTTATTTATCTATGTAACAGAAGTTGCAAAGGAAAATATAATTTGGTACTCAGCTGCTTTTTAGAACTTCTTCCCACCATCTTTTCCCCCTCCTCCAAATTTTACAGTTTTAATTCGAGCAATTTACATTCCCATTCTTTAAACACTGAAAAAATAGGGCCTTCTATAATACCTTTAGTACCTCTCAAAAACACTATATACAATTTTATCCACATTTAAGGAATTTCCTACGACTATCTCTATGGTTTCTAGAGGGAAACCTTTACCATGTTGTTAACAGATTAACAAAACCTGAGTGATTATTCCCAGGACAAATAATTTACTATCACGCCTTCAAAACTGAAGCCTCATTTACTCATATACAATGTAGTTCAGTAACTTTTAAAAACATTTACATGCACCTTTTCAGAAACATCTTTCTCCCATAAACTATGTCAAGTTCATATATTATACCCTTTATTTATTATATTCTGCCAGTCATCCAATTAGTTTATGAATTACCCTCTTAACATTATTATGCAGTTTAATTTGCTTGCCCTAAACCTAGGCATTCTGGTTATTTTCTCTTCCTAATAAAGTGGTTCCCAGAAAGGGAAAACAAGTTCCTTAGCAGTTCTTCTAGTTTTCTTACAGTGTTGTTTGAGTAACATGGCATTCAGCTTTTGCTCCTTTCCAAAAAGGAGAATCCTCATATCATGAGTCAACAAAGTGAGTTTCGCTGCTCTTGTTTCACTTTGCCTGTAACCACCAAGGGCATCTTTCTTCCCTTCTCTCCAGCTTTCCATGGTGACTTGAAAAGCCAGGGCATCACCACTGCAAGCCAGCCAAGCATTCTGTTATTGCCTATAATTTATCTCTGGGAGAAGGAAAGAAAGGGAAGACAGGAAGAGGAAGGGAGAAAGGTTGGTGGGCAATACAGTTTACAGTTTATTCAGAAATTGATGCAGTTGTAGGTAGGGCTTTTGTGAGTATTGATTTGTTCTTGTCCTGGCATTACACTGGGGTACAGCTTTGCTTCCATGTCCTGCCTTCAGAAAGAACCAGGTTACTCCTCTTGCTATGTCCTTCTCATCTTAGAAGGGATAAAAAAAATTAAAAGAAAAAAAAAACAGAAAGAAAAACAGCCAGAAATTGCAACCACCAGCTATTAAAGTTCCCGGCCACGGACTTCTGTTGGAGTAAGGAACCAGGAGATTTTGGTTAAGTTTTACGCATGTGTAAGCAGCTAAGGTTGATGGAGGTGGTTTCTAATTCAGATATTTAAACTACATTATATACTCCTTACATTAAGCTGAAGTTATGCTGGATCTTGGTTGGCTTGCTTGTGTGTGCCCAAGTTCATCTGTCACTCAGGTACACTGAAGGGGCAGGCATACGATGGGAAGACAGAAAGGGAAATTGTAGGTGGACAGAAAATCAAAAGAGCCAGGTAACTTCTCTTCCTGTTCTCTGCTTCCTCTTGCCTCTGGGTGGAAGTTTCTAAGAGAAATTTTGAGAGTGTAACAGAAGAATAGAGTGCCCAAATGGCAGGCTAAGATCATTGCTAACTTGAAAAATTTCTGAGAATAGAAATAAAATAAAGGCAACAGAAAAAGAGGATTTTCAAGCCACTTTGTGATACCTTAATTACACATCCTAAACCCTCCTGTATATATGGAAATGTTTTTATTGCTTCTAGTATTTAATAGAGTTAAAAATTATCCATTCACAGTGAGTTTCATTGTTTTTTAAACTCCTCCCCTTCTTTGGTATTGGCACTGAAAAGTGGTTTCATATTACTACCTTTGTATAGTGGTGAGTTAAAAAACAAAGCTAAACAAAACAAAATCAAGCAGAAAAACACATTAGATAAAATAAAATAATAAAATAAAAAATTTTAAAAATGGAAAGGTGTCATCAAAGCAAGATTTTTCTAGGGAAAAAATGTAATAAACCAATTCACTTGCAGGAGTTAAAAAAAAAAGAAAAAGAAAAACCGTATTAGTACAGCAAACATACACTAGCTCTGCATAACTTCACTTCCCCTTAAATGCACAGTCATTTTTCTGCCCAACTCCACTCTTATAACTGAGTCATACCCATTTTATAGCAAGCTCTTAAAAATAAGAAGGTACCCTTGTTTATGCTGAATAATAAACCCCTGCAAGGGAGGAGAAATGCTGGTCATTCTGAACTCAATCAAAGTCAGATATTTCATATGAAAACATCAGTGCAGGGATACTAAGGGCATAATATTTTTAAAGTATCTCTATAATGGAATCACTGGAGTATGCATTGTACTCTTTTCCTCCTGTGTGCTTTTTGATAATTTCTTGTTAAAAATCTGTGACTGCAAATAAAGGCAGATGGGTTTTGTTGGTCTTTAGCACAGGAAACTCAGACTGACAAGGAGCCAATATCCCAGGCAGAACTTGAATGTTATTCTTTGTAACTTTTCCACACTTGGACAATATTGTGCTTTCCCAAAACTAAAGTACCAAAGTAGCTGAAACATAGGAAATTATGCTTCTAGAAATGACTCTTTCATTACAGGGTTTTGTGAGACAACTAACCAGAAGTAGGGTTATACTATAGGACCCTAGGCCTAACATTTTAATTTTATTGAGTTAAAAAGAAAATTTTTTTTTAAATTTTAAAAGACAAGACATGATTTTCCTACAGGAAAGTTTATTGAAAACTTGTGAACATCATTTCAATTAAAAGACTTGGCTATGCAGATAAGCATACATATTAAACCCGGGAAAAATATGTAGAATGCCATACTCCCTAACTTGGGAGTACTCAGTCATATGTTCCTATACTCAACTAAGTAGATGGATGAGTGTCAATCAGTGTATACTGAACGCAAATTCCTGAGCATGGAGTTTTCAGCCTTCCAATACATTTTACTCTCTGAGGGAACTGCCTCTATGGAACAAACACTTTAGAGAGTGGGTAAATAGAAAACCAAAAACTTGAGTAAAAGAAGCCTTACTTAGCCACAGACTCAAAATAATTTTAAACATTAATTACATCTTCTTCCCATGGGATTTATTCAGTGGTGACTGACTTAACGCTTTAAATTTTAATGAGTGCTAGACATATGCACATACCACAATTCTATATACAACTTTTTGCCAATTTTTTAAATTAAGAAAATCATTGAAAAATATAGAGCTTGTAATTTACTAGATTGTAAGCCTAGTTTTCGAAAGCTATCATATTTTAATACTGAAAGCAAACACCTTTAAATACAAATGAATAATTTTAAACTTAAATATTCACATAATTTATATTCATCGCACTATTTCCACTTAGCGAAACCTTCACTAAGATCCCACTTAAAGCATTAATCTATCTCATAGTCACGTACATCCTAAGTAAGATTTTAATTTACTCTTCATCTGGTTTCAGCTGAGCTGCAAATTTGGCAGTAATTCTTAAAGTTAACTCAATTAACAGTGGAAATGCTCATTTGGAAGGATAATTACTTCATGAAACTACCTGGCTTTACAAGGGTCTCCCTAGCTACTTGCCGGACTGTTCTGTCAAAATTGAGGTAATGTTGATTCTCATTGCTAAATGAGAAAATGAGAGAGGTGGTGGGAAGACAGGGAAGAGAGAGGGAGGAAGGGAGAAAGAGAGAGATGGTCTTAATGAACCCAGCACACACTTACCTCAGGTCTAGATGTTTACAACCAGGAACTGAAATAGCACAGTGGTCCTGCCTGGAATGTGTCTGCTGTGCATTAGAGAAAACAGTTGGGTTAAGTGTGACAATGTCGTGCTGAGCAGTAGGATGCCAGAAAAACAAAATTAGGTGGGGCTGGCTGTATCGTGCTTGTGTAATAGAGCACCCAAGAACCTGACTGACCTGCTTCTCAGCTGTCAGCACTAAGATATCGCCTCATTGAGTCTAAAAAAAAAAAAAAAAAGCCCAACCCTCCATTTTTTTACAGGTTGGTCCTCTTGACATTTCTACAGCTATGGTAAAGCAAGGGATATCCGTTTATCCATTGCTTGCCTGCCTGTCTGAAGTAAAAATAAAAAACAAAGACTTTAATCACCTCCCGTGGTATATCAGGAATTTTTGACCCATCCCAAATTTCCCCTTTGCAGGTGAGGAACCAAAGTGAGTCATACCCTGCACCTGTTCTCCTAACATGTAAACAAAGCGTTCCTTTCCCATAGTAGGTTGCCCAGTTTGTGTACTTAAACCGAATGGGGAAAATGTAGTGGAGCTGGTAATAAGGGGCCTTGTCTGTCTGTGAGGCACTGAAATCAGTCTTCTAAAAAGTCACTTTTAACACAAAGGGAGTGGATTTATACTGGAATACCTGAGAAGGCTGCCAAGCATTTAATTAGACCTAGTCACCAAGGCCATGATCTTGCTGACTTTTAGGAGTCTGGGGCGTAACTGGGACCACGTGACCCTGAGTTGTCCTGGGTGCCTTCTGGATTAAGTTGTTCCCATCCTGTGGTCTCTTCGCATTTACTCTCAATTCAGAAGTTGGAGTGTTTCAGAAGTGGCCGCGTAACGCTTGATTAAATACTAGAGTTGAATAACAACCTGGCATGCTTTCCTTACTTCCTCCCACAGTTTATGAAAGGGAGAAGAGTGAAACTGCTCTTTCTGGGATTTTTTGCACATGGATATTTGGGGATTGGCGCCAGGTCCATTTGGCTGAGTTGCCTGGGGCTTATACTTGGTTTCTGTTTCACAAGGAGATATGTTTTCAATTGCTGAGAGAAACAGCGAAACTTTAGCTAAAGTCCAGAAGCTAGTAATCTGCAAACTGAATGCAAGGAATCTGCTCAGTTAATTATCCTGAGCAAAGAGCAGGGTTTTACTATAGTTTTAAATTTTCTGAAGCCCCATGGCCCCTTCCGAGTTTGATGAGAAATTAAACTAACCCATAAAAAATATTCACTTAAAGGATATTTAAGCTCTGTGGATGTTGGTATGAAGAGAAGCAAGTTAAATTTATTCAAGCATCTGGTTACTAAGTAGCAGCGTAATTGAATTCAATTGATTATTTTCAGAGTATCCAGTTACTAGAAAAAAAATCCAACTTAAAGAATATCTTATGTCTGTGTTTAGAGAATTGAACATGTCTTGGCAGTATTAGGTACACCATACCCCTAGGGATTTTCCTAAGTATGTGCATGCATATCATTATCCTTTTCTGACTTGACTACAGTAATTATGACCTATACCAAGCATGGAAATTACAAGGCATTTTAGCTGCAGTTCCCCACTTTTCACTTCCCTAAAAGCCAAAGCTAATCTCTTATGTTCCTCTTTTTTGAAGACTCTGCTGTGGCCTGAGAGTACTTTTCATTTTTTCCCTCCAGACAATTGTAACCAATTGATTAAAGCTGACCCTAGAGATAAACCCTATTCGACCTCTGGGCCACTAGCATATTTTAAAATAGAGTCATGAAATTAAGTCTATGCATAAATGTAATGCCTCAGTTGTTATATAGTTCACTTAGTTGTATTCAGAAACCTTTGTGAAGTCACCTGAGTTGAAGTTAAAAAGTAAGTTCAGGTCTTACAGTTCTCACTGAGGTAGAGTTTTCAGGTCTATACCATGTTCTAGTAAGACCAATTCCATTTCAAAACTTGCTTCTCCAGAGGAATTCGACAACAGGGACAATTGCCTGACAATTTCATGATCCAAACCTGCTGAGACGACACACATCAATGCTCATATAAATGTTTTTGTACTTACCTACTGTGGTGCCTTCCATCTGGTGCCCTTCAGTTGCTTTACACCCACCCATTAATTTAGTCTTAATTGTCTCTAATGGTTGGACCACTCACAAATGGAATTTCCAGAGCGTGTACACATTATTGTCACTGATGGGTCTGAAACAGAATTTGAATGTAGTCAGGCATAACTCAAACAAAATCAAAATATTGTTCTGAATCTAAAATGGGATCATATAGCACATCATGCTTGATGTGATATCGTAAACTCTACTTAGCAGAGGGCATTACCCTAGAAGTTTCTTAGGACCAAAATGGAGCTTTTAACTTCTCCATAGAGTTATAGTTAAAAGAAGGTAATTGTATTCAAACACTATATGACTTAAGAGGAAAATATAAACTTGTACATTGAATTACTACTAGAATTCTTGAAAATCATCCCATTCTTTTATCACAGCATATATAAAGAAATTAAATATTATCATCCAATAAGATTTTTTCAGTCATCAGTTTCCATTTTATTTATAAAGAATATCATTAAAGTACTCTTAAGTAATCTAATCATGATGCTATATATTATTAATCAAATATTTCTTTGTTGTTTAATATATCTATACCCCTATGGGGAGACAAAAGATGAATCTAATTTACATCTTGTTTTCAAACTCATAACCTACTATCAACAAATTTGATCTACGGAAAAAAATTCCTAAGTTCTATTCATGAAACTCTAAAAAGATCAATAGGCTCATGCCTACCCTCTCTGGGAATAAGTTGTTTTTAACTCTACAGGTATTCTATTTGTTTTATAAACTCTACATGAATCCTGATGGGCAACTAGTTTTGAGCACGGCTGGCATAATAACGTGTTTATGTGTGTGTTTATGTGTTTAAATGATCCAGTCCATCCTAAAGCAGAGGAAGGAATTATTTTTGTGGTATTTCATTCTCCTTGCCTCATATTTTCAGGATATCAAAGG